>NC_056743.1:637183005-637320505 GCF_019279795.1 Protopterus annectens
AAAACCTCCTCAGCTGGTCTACCCACCATCTCCCCCAAGAAACTATCATCTTAGGTGATTTCAATATTGACTGGCAATCCTGTTCTGGCAACAATCCAACCCATCATGTACACCTTCATGGCTTCACTCAACTAGTCCAGTCACCAACCAGGATAAATAAAAACTCTACCAAGCACACTACCCTGGACTGGATACTAGTCAGTAAGAGCCCCCAGTCATATATAACAGGCTGCTTATCAGATAGCCTCAGTGATCACTCCCCAACATTCCTACTCAAAACATACCTATACCAAGCTAAACCTGTCATCTACCATCAAATACGTAAAAAACTAAACTTTAACCCACTCACATTCATCTCATCTCTCAAAGAATGTAACGGGCATCCTCTAAAGTACCTCAGTCTAGATGATGCAGTTGAATTTTTTAATACTACCTTTCTGAACATCCTTAATTACCATGCCCCCATAAGATTCTCCAGAACCAAAGCACAACCCTCCCCATGGCTACAGAAAACCACTAAGTCAGAAATGAAAAACAGGATAAAGCCTGGGAGCACTGGCGCAAAACCAAAATCCCCTCAGCTAGACAGAAATTCCTATAACTACGCAACACCACTATATACCCAACTGAACACACCAAATTGCTAGGAGTGGAAATAAACAATAAACTAAAATTTGACATTCACATATCCATGACTATAAAAAAAGTCCACAAAAACTAGGAGAGTTATACAGAAATAAGCAATTTCTCACCAAAGCAGCAAAGATTTCAATAGCAAATTCCCACCTTATCTCCATCCTACTTTATGCCTCTCCAATATATACCAACCTAAGGCAATGTGATCTAAACAAGCTAGAGACCTGCTACAACAAAATCGCCAAATTCGCCACAGGGGCATCCTACCGTAGTCACCACTGTCTCTCACTTGCTGAACTGGGCTGGCTTGAACTCCCTCACCTCCTTCAGTGGTATCAACTCACTGCCCACAAACTAGTAAACCATCCACTAAATGTCCCATCCCTCCAGAATCTACTCCAACCCTATCGCACCACCAGACCACTAAGATCCAGCAGCAAAAATCACTTGCAGATCACTAAAGCCAATAACTCTGCTGGTGAAGCACTATTCTCTTGCCCCATAGCCAAATTATGGAACTCACTCCCACCCACAATTACCTCCATACCATCATGCACCCACTTCAAAACTTTACTAAAAGTGCAACTAAAAACATGCTGGCTATGCCCTTGCAACCCCCACTCTAATATCATCCACCCCATCCAACCACTATCTTTCTTTCCACTCCATTAACTACCTTGATTATAGCAAGCTCAGATGCTCATAAGCCAGTACTACTTATACAGCACAAATTTCTTCTTCTTGTAACATTTGTTAATGTCTGGTATGCACTTCACAGATAAAGATTTTAGTTGTCTACTGATGTACTATGTTCTTCATCTGTAAATATGTTGTAAGTAATTGCTATGTAAATTGTTAATCACTATGTAATCCAATGTAAATACTGTCTGTTTATTTTAACTGTGGAGCTTTTCTCCCCGGGCCTCCGCTGAAAATGGACCTACGTCCAGTCGGACACTCCCAGGCAACAAATTTAAATAAATAAATAAATAAATAATAAAAAACTTCAAAAACAAAATCATCCCCAAGGGGGTGCTACATGAAACAAACCGTCTCCAGTGTTTGTTTCCTGTAGCACCCCCTTGGGGATGATTTTGTTTTTGAAGTTTTTTCTGCATTGACAGATTTTATATATATATATATATATATATATATATATATATATATATATATAAAACGATATATAAATATATATATATATATATATATATATAAATAATATATATATATATAAATATATAATATATATATAAATATATTATATATATATATATATATATATATATATATATATCAGAAGAGTAAAACAGTAATCAGGATACACCACGAGAAGTCCAAGATAATCCACAAAATCTTTTATTCCATAAAACTGCAGAAGATAAGCGCTTTCACGTGCTGGAACGCACGCTTCATCAGATCTACTAACATAAGTCACTGGGACCATTTTATACCATTTGAATAATTCTTAATCATATCAATTAGCAGCTTGTTTAGTAATTAATCAAATAGGACTTTAAAGATGTAGCTCATTTCTTCTGTGCAGATACAAATACAAATACAAGTACAACACCAATCATTTCAAAATCCTAACCAAAATATCCTAACAAAATATCCTAACAAAATATATGTTGGTCACAATTCCTACACTGACTAATATTTCTAAATTATTTAAAAATTTCATTATAAAATCCATAATAAAAAATCCGTAGTAAAAAAAAAAAAAAATCCATGGTAAGGGGTCCTAATAGAAACCACATTCAATTTAAAAATAATTTTAATATATTGTGCATGGTTTTCAGTTAGTTTGTTCTTCATTTGTTTTCACATACTCCATGTAAGTTATTCGGTGTTCATATTTCTATTTTGTATATATGAGAAGCCTACAATCTGGATACGTATAACAATAAATCAAGTATAAAGTTCAAATAGCATGCAAAGAAATATGTATATTAAAATGAACACGCATCAATCATACGATCCTATCTACAATTTTGCACTCATTATGCATCATGATCTATATTCATGAACGCTCCATCAATGAGTCGTTCATTTTACTTCTAAGCTGCTTGTTCGCTATATACTAGCATTATGTACTGTGTCTGCTAAAAACAAAAGGCGTATCTGTAGTGTAAATATTATTTTATTTCTCTTATAATTTGTAGAGAGCAGTTCATTTTGCTCTCAAGCCGCAGTCCATATTGCTTCGTCTATTCTGAACTGAACTTTATGTACTATGTCCTAAGATATTTTTATGAACCTTATTTCTGTATTAGTTACTGTGGTCGTTCAGTATCCAGAACTATCTTATTACCTGCACTAAATATATTTTGTACCTAGATTGCATAGTGTACGGTAATCATGAGTTAATTTCTAGAAACTATATTCATAATTTTGTATAATGTATAAATCTAGACGTACCTATAATTTACTGTAAGTTACAATTCTATATTCCTTTAGTTATAAGAAGCGAAACACCTATGACAGTGTTAATTCCAAGAGTTGGTATAATTTATATAATTATTTGTAAACTTATTATAGGTATGTACTGAAGATGTTAAAAATTCATCCATCGTAGAAACATGTATCTATCTAAATTACTATAAATATATAAATAAATAAATAAATATATTTCTAATAAACTATCAATCAAATCCACTCGTTGAAGATAGAGTACAGCTGCTCCTATAATTACTGTTATAAAATATCAAAGAAATAATAAATATCATGTATAAAATGGTATTGTAAAAAGTAATGATTAATTAATTTAAGTATTAAGAGTTCAGAATTTATATTATATAATCAAATAAATAATTATTAAAGAACAATATTAAATGAATCATTGCTCCTAAAATGGAAGTCTCATATTATACCTATCTGAATGTGCTTAACATTTGAAAACCATCATAAAAATATTAATTGTTTCTATAAATTCTAAAACTACACTATATTGTGTTATTGTTAACTAGTTATATTCCTAGGTATCATGAATGGTATTTCTTATACTCTAACTGGATTATGGTCAATTTATATATAGCAAAACCCCTACTATTCTCTTAAATCAAATAAAACTTAATTAATTAATATCTAGGTCTACTTAATTATACATAAAAAATGTTTAAAAATTCTAATAAAAACCAAACAACGATTATTGTTTGTGTAATGCTGCATACCATCTTCATTGCAAAATATTGATATATATTAAATTGTGTCATAATACAAATATGTTCCTCTGCTGATAAAATTACTTCATTATTTCAAAATTGGTTTTAATGATAAGTAGTTATTAATGCCTGGTTCCCTGTGTGCTCCTGTTCTGAGAATCCACTCTAGTTCCAATTTATGTAGGTAGTTGTTCATGTCTCCCATCCTTATATTCTCTTTTAATGTTTGCAGGACCCTAAACTTAAATCCATGATTCGGAAACTCTCTAACATGCTTAGCAAGTGCATTTAGTTCATTTTGTTTTCTTTTATCGTACACATGATTGTACACTCGTTCTTTTAATTTTCTTTTCGTAAGACCTACATAAAATGCTGTGCATTGTGTACAGTTTGCCATATAAATTAGGTTCTTAGTATTACAGTCTGTGTATATTCTTGGTGTAAACTTGAAATAGCCATTCGGGTGCACATAATTCTGGTCATCTGTAATGTATTGACACATCCTGCAACTCAAACATGGAAACGTTCCTACTTTCTTGATATTATGGCTCACATTTTTGTGGTCTCCATGGATATTTTTCGAAAATATCTCTTTTAAATTGTCACAAATCTGGAAGACAAATGTTGGTCTATTCCCCACTAATTTATAAACATCTTCTGTTAAACCTAATATATTCCAATGTTTTGTTATAATTTTTCTTATTTCAAAATTGTCATTTGTATATTTCATAGCATAACTAACTATTCTTTGTGGGACTTTCCTTCTGGCAACTGTTGAACTATACTTCTTGGATTTATATTTCCTGTTTACTCCTTTTTCTATACGCTTATTCTGAGTTAATAACTCATGTCCTGTGGGGGGCAGTAATTCTTTCGCAATGTTTCTAACTAGAGTTGCATTATATCCTCTTTCTACAAAAATTCTCTCTAGTATAATGGCTTCTTCATATAAAACATTTAAATCTTTACATAATCTCAATATTCTAGAATACTGTCCTCTTATTATCCCTGTAAAGATGTACCTGGGATGCATGCTACTAAATTCTAGCATTGTGTTCTTCCAGCATTTTTTCCTAAACAAACCAGTGTGGATTTGTTTCTCTGCATCAAGAGATATAGCCAGATCTAAATAGTTCACATTCTCTTTGGAGAATTCATATGTGAATTTAAGAAACTCTGTGGTGTTTTGTAGATATCCAACAAACTCATGTAATTCCTCACATGTCCCATTCCAAAGGAGTAGGATATCATCCACAAACCTCCTATAAATTACTATTTTCGCCATCCACTCACTGTGGAACAGATGTTCTTGTTCCCAGTGATATAAGACAAGATTCGCGTAGGAGTTCGCACATGGTGTCCCCATGGCGACTCCCCATGTCTGTAAATAATATGACTGATTGAACATGAATATATTATTGTGTAGAATCATGTCCAGTAGTTGCGCTATAAGGGTCTGTCTATCAGTGGAGAAGTTACTGTTTTTTGTCATTACTTCCCTAATGGCTTGAAGACCGTACTCATTGGGAATACAAGTAAACAAATTACATACATCCAACGTGACTAGTATTAATTCATGGTTGCATGTATATCTAAGATCTATTGTTTCCAAATCTTTCAAAAGTTGTAATGTATCTTTCAATATAGTGCTGACTTGGTCTACCAGCGGTCTCAGGACCTTTTCTATAAACACAGACATATAATAAGTTACCCAATGTCTTCCTGCTACAATCGGCCTCATAGGTATAGGGACCATTTCTTTATGTATCTTAGGAAGACATTTCAAAATTGGAACCAGTGGTTCTTCAACGTAAAAGTAATCGTATATTTCCTTACTAATTTGACGACACATCAAGAGATCATATATATTCTCTTTGACCTCATTCGTTGTTTTTACTACTTCATTCCTAGTAAGAGCCTTATATGTGTCATCAACTTTAAGCATGTTTTCCACAATTTCTATATAATTCACTCTATCTAACAATACTACCCCACCCCCTTTATCAGCGGGTAGTATTGTTATATCAGTGTTCTTCCTCAATTTACTCAATGAGATACATTCATCTTTGTTGAGATTAAAATACCTGTTCTTAATGTTTCTATTTGCATACAGTGCATATATTTCTTTCTCACATATTTTAACAAAACTTTCTACAGTCGGTGGTAGAGCAGGACTGAAACTACTGTTACGCTTAAACATATTCATCTTCATATTAACTTGTTCATTGTTAGTACTATTAAAAAATAATAATTTAATGGCTATTTTTCTGGCAAAAAGCCGTAAATCTGTTACAGTCTCAGATAACTTACTATTTTGCGAAGGCACAAAGTTAAGTCCTTTGTTCAAAAGAGACAATTCAGAAGTCGATAGAGCATACATAGATAGATTGTGTACCAAAGTCAATTCCAGTTCCTTTTCATTTTCGGCTGCTCGTATCTGTCTCTGGATACCTTCCGTTTCTTCGGTCCTCTGCTTAAGGATCTCCCTCTGTTCAAGTGATAAGTACGTATTGGAAAAGGGGCATTCAATTGCGTGTTGACGGTGGAGTTGGTTCGTCTAACTGCTCCAGTTCTTATCGGATCATCATTAGGATGAAGGGCCAGTTGGTTGGGTGGCGGGGTCGATGTGTCCACATTGCTGGTATTATGCTCCAAACAGGAGAGACTCGGAGTGTTGATTATACCGGCAGTATCAGATTTAGGCGCCAAATTCAAACTACTCTCTCCTTCAGTTTCCGGTTCAATAACCTGATTTGAAACAGTATCAGGCGTAGTGTTATGACTGGTAGTATTTACTGTTCTCGGCCATACAAAGATATTCCCTGATTTGAAATTTTGTACATCACGGGCCAATCCACCATCCACTAAATGTCCCATCCCTCCAGAATCTACTCCAACCCTATCGCACCACCAGACCACTAAGATCCAGCAGCAAAAATCACTTGCAGATCACTAAAGCCAATAACTCTGCTGGTGAAGCACTATTCTCTTGCCCCATAGCCAAATTATGGAACTCACTCCCACCCACAATTACCTCCATACCATCATGCACCCACTTCAAAACTTTACTAAAAGTGCAACTTAAAACATGCTGGCTATGCCCTTGCAACTCCCACTCTAATATCATCCACCCCATCCAACCACTATATCTTTCTTTCCACTCCATTAACTACCTTGATTATAGCAAGCTCAGATGCTCATAAGCCAGTACTACTTATACAGCACAAATTTCTTCTTCTTGTAACATTTGTTAATGTCTGGTATGCACTTCACAGATAAAGATTTTAGTTGTCTACTGATGTACTATGTTCTTCATCTGTAAATATGTTGTAAGTAATTGCTATGTAAATTGTTAATCACTATGTAATCCAATGTAAATACTGTCTGTTTATTTTAACTGTGGAGCTTTTCTCCCCGGGCCTCCGCTGAAAATGGACCTACGTCCAGTCGGACACTCCCAGGCAACAAATTTAAATAAATAAATAAATAAATAATAAAAAACTTCAAAAACAAAATCATCCCCAAGGGGGTGCTACATGAAACAAACCGTCTCCAGTGTTTGTTTCCTGTAGGACCCCCTTGGGCATGATTTTGTTTTTAGTTTTTCACATTGACAGATTTTATATATATATATATATATATATATATATATATATATATATATATATATATAAACGATATATAAATATATATATATATATATATATATATATAAATAATATATATATATATAAATATATAATATATATATAAATATATTATATATATATATATATATATATAATATCTATATATAATCTATATATATATATATATATATATATATATATATATATATAATCTATATATATATATATAATATCTATATACAATATATATATATATATATATAATATCTATATATAATATATATATATATATATATATATATATAATATCTATATATATATATATATATATATATATATATATATATATAAATATAAATATACTGGTACATTTACCGGGATACCACCTTACACAATGTTATCATAGATACATATATTTTTTTTTCATTTGGAATGGGTGTGAACAACAACTAGATTCTTTCATTAAGTCCTTGTCTGACAGCATTGGTTTCCCACAGTTCACTTTAGCAGGTAAAGTGTCGAAAGTCTCTTTCTTCAATAAGTCTATTTCAATCAACAGAATCACTGGAGATTTGTTTTCTAACATTTATAGAAAGGAGACTTTCCGTAACAACTATTTAGACTACCACAGTCAGCATCCTGGGTTTATGAAGAGAAATGTGGTAAGGGGACAATTCATAAGGTTGTTGAGATAAATTAGTGATGATCTTGACTTTGATACTGAATTTGATGTTCTTATTTCTTTATTCCTTCAAAAACATTATCCTAAACAGTTGGTTTGCTATATCAGAGATGAAGTTAAAGCAGCCAGGGTAAGTTTAAACCCATTATTAAGTTTGGGTTTTCTCCACCCAAAACAGTCCCAACTGACACAGACAGAACACTGAGTTTCTCTCTTCCCATCTGCAGACATTTTAAGTCTATAACAGGCATTATTACTGTAAACTGGAAAATAGTACAGAGTGACCCTATCATAAAAGATCTTTTGGGAATGTCACCTAGTTTTACTTTTAAATGCACAAAATCTTTCAAGTTCTTTTTTGAGAACAATGATGGTCCTTATTTGATTTCAGATTCTAGTCACCATAACAATGCCAAGGGAATGTTCACATGTGGCAAATGTGCATGTTGTGATTTTATTTTAACAGTTTCCGGTTTAAACATTGCAATGTACTTATTCAGTTTAAGGAGGGATATGATTGTAACACTTCACATGTTGTATATGCAGCCATTTGCTACACACGTCAGTGTTTCTACATTGGAAAAATGGTTAGAAAACTGGGAGATAGAATTAAAGAGCACAATTAAATTCAATCAGAGCCAAAGACATGTCTAATGCTTTGGCTAAGCACAGCATTACTTGCATCAACTACTCCAAGTTGTCTTTTTTAATTTTAGAAATATTACCTTTTTTTTGGAGACAGTGACAATTTATTGCAAGTGTTGGAACTGAGATTGCAACTTCGCCTGAACGCAGAGAGTCACCCTGGATTGAATGAGACTCTAAATCTAAAATGTGCTTTAACCCAGAGCTATTGGACATGCTCCACTTAAAGAAATCCCAATCCCTCCAAGCTACATGCTCTAGGGACCTAAACCTTGTCACCACAATAAAGAGAACATGCTGGAGGGATAGATTCCTGTCCCAGAGACTTCCCATACTCTGGAACAGACTACCTATGTCAAACAGAGCTCCTCATTAACCCTCTTCAAGAAAAATCTTGATGGTTGGATGGGTAATAGGAAATTCACCCCAGGGATCACTTCTGTGGTTCTGCTTGACAGTGGCACAGGAAAATAATTTTCTTGGGTGGCGAAAGCCAGGGTACCTTTTTGGCTAGGCTTGTATAGGCCCTAGGGCCAATAGCCTAATACCTACCTATGAACCTATAAGATGGAATCAGTGAGGAGAACTCTCCCTCTCCTCACCCTACAGTCATGCATTCAACTCATTATGTATGTATATACCATGAATAACCACCCAGTAATGTTCTTTCTTGTTGACTGAGACAATCTAACACAGTTCTATTGTATACACAGTATTGTTTATGAATTTAATAGGGGGTCTCTTTTATTGTTTGTTGCAATATTCTAAAAGGCTCACTGGAGGCTTTGTACATTATGTAAATATTAGTTATTCATTAAGTATATATTTGTAAGTGTGTGCATTTTACAGTATTCTGATGAAGTTCCACCACAGTTATGGAATTAAAGCTTAAAAGGACATATTCTTGTGTCTGTGGTTATTCCATTTCTAGATTTGTTTTTATTTTGTTTTTTCAGTCTACCGAAGTTTTATATCTTATATTAACGTGTTCTTCGAGTTCTGCAGTTTTATTTTAATATATATATATATATATATATATATATATATATATATATAGGAGTGCTACAGAATCCTGAAAATCCTGAAGACCACAATCCTGAAAGTTCAAAATCCTGAAAACTCAAAATATTGAAAACACACAGGATGCCACCACTTACTATATTCCAGTACAAGTGCATACAGAAACATATTACCCTACAACTATATGCAGGGGAGACAAGCACCCTGGCACCCACCATGTGGGGGGGCTGCGCCCCCATACCCCCTGCTACTTAAATATATCAACTCCGAGATTGCACTTCACTAAGTGCAATCTTGGAGTTGATATATTTAAGTAGCAGGGGGTGCGGGGTGTGCAGCCCCCCACATGGGGGTTGCATGGGGGCTTGCACCCCTGTTTATACTTGTAGAACAGTAATATAGTTTGTGTTTTATTTCTTTCTGTATGTACTTGTGCTGAGATATAGTAAGTGTTGGTATCCTGTGTGTTTTCAGGATTTTGAGTTTTCAGGATTTTGAACTTTCAGGATTTTGTAGTGCTTTTATATATATATATATATATATATATATATATATATATATGTACATATAGAAATATATATTTTTTGAATGTAGCCAGGAGTTGCTATAGTTTGGACCACACATGAGCACGATAGCATTGTTTTCTAAAAACAAAAAGGATCTGTTTTTACTTTGAATCTGTAGCAAATTGCTTGCTGCATTTAACTACACATGGAGTGCTACACTGCTCTTTTTTGACCACAAATGAAATACCGGCTTTTAAAAGATTGAAAGCAAGCAAATTGCTTGCTGCATTTAACTACACATGGAGTGCTACACTGCTCTTTTTTGACCACAAATGAAATACCGGCTTTTAAAAGATCTTAATGAGCCACCCATCATTTTGCAGCTAGGGCAGTTGCTCCTTTGATGTCATTCTAGCTACACTACTGCAGGGCTACTGCAGGGAATACTAAAGCCAATCATCAAGGTAAGCAGACACCAGAAGGCCCTTCTCCTGCAAGGCTTTGGCCACCATGGCCAACATTTGTAAAGAATCTCAGCACTGAGGAAAGTCCAGTTGGTAACACTTTGTACTGGAAGTGAATAATCATACAGAGTAAACTGGTGGGGTTTCCTGTGTGCACTGCAGATGCTGATGTGCTGAAAAAGTGTCCTCTTCCAACAGCAACATCCCAGTAGTTCAACTTCAAAGGCATAATCTCCTGTAGGTGGTCATCCAAAACTGGTTACTACAGATATGATACTTTAAATAACTAAGGTCCACAACTGAAAAGGAACATCCATGCCCTTTTCAACCAGGACGAGATTGGAATAAACCCCTCACTCCTCCTCTGACACTAGAATAGGCTGGTGATGTGTGGTGACATCAGCCATAAATTTAAAGTGGTAAACTGCTAATACAAAAAAAAAGACCAGGAAATTTGGAAATTAAGGAGGCCACTCAAAAATTTGTGGCACCCCAATATTTGCCCTCAAAACCAGTAAATACCAAGGAATTCAGCATGGTTGAGAGGTCTGGCATGAGCTTGTACAAAGACCATTAAACAGATCTTTCTCTGAGGAAGAGTGGTGAGCTAAAGCATGCACCTGAAGATGACTACATCTAGATGCTACTGGTCCATTGCGACAGTTCTCCAGCTACAACAAATGAATATTGCCCTCTGTCCTGCACAGGAAGTTTCAGACCAAAACTTGGGACTTCTGCAGAGCAGCCAGTGTAGTCAACCTCCAGCTTTAGGGTGACTTAGCCAAGATTAGCAGGAGTAGGACAATATGATGCCTAGGGGGCTTCCCTGAATGTTAAGCAGGCATCTTTCTTTTTTAGGGGTTAACCAGGTCTGGATGAAGAAGGGATTGAGGTACCAAGAGT
This sequence comes from Protopterus annectens, assembly GCF_019279795.1. NCBI lineage: Eukaryota > Metazoa > Chordata > Ceratodontiformes > Protopteridae > Protopterus > Protopterus annectens. The sequence goes on from NC_056743.1 coordinate 637,194,652, forward strand.
AGGGTGAAAGAGGCTGTTCACTGAGGTGACAGCCTGCTTCCTTCACAGGAAATCATTGTCCATGTCCCAAGTCAGCTGATACAAGAGCACTTCCCCCAGCAAATGAGCATCTGAGATTTTATTGTCAAGTTCCTCCTTGGGAGAAGATAACCTGAGTCACACTGTTTTGTGCAGGCACATCTCACACCCTGTGGATCTGGCCAGTGTACCAACACAGTAGAACCAAAAAACCACAACGCTGAAACACCAAAAATGAATAAACCACTTTCTCCTGCAGAGGCAATAATTCCAATAGCGAAATGTAAAAAGTTCTTTTTATTCCACACGATACAAGAAGTTAAACAAGAAGATTTCCACACGATACAAGAAGTTAAACAAGAAGATGAAGAAGAAGAATTTTTAGCAATTTCATTCACTTTGCAAGGCACTCAGCTTAGCTAACAGTTGGTTTAAACAATCAAGTGTGTTAATTACACCATGTGATTAATTACCAACAGTATATAAATAGCTTCTCACAACCAGTATGGTTGTTTGACTTGATAAAGCCTGGAATGAACCAGGCGAAAGCGCTTGTCATCTTCTTGTTTAACTTCTTGTATCGTGTGGAATAAAAATAACTTTTTATATTTCGCTATTGGAATTATTGCCTCTGCAGGAGAAAGTGGTTTATTCAGTGTACCAACACAACCAAAACTGCAGCACGAAATGTCCAACAGCAGAAATAGTGGACAGGTTCTCCAAAATATCTTCCTTAAGCCTAGACTTTGGAAGTTTATCAAGCTTACTTAGGGCTTTCTTAACCAAACAGGCTTAAGACTAGAACAAGGGAGATGAACAGCGGAAATTTCTTAAGTTTAGCTTTGTGGAGCAAAGGAATTAAGACTTGACACAGACAATCAGATAACAATTAGCAGCTTGGGGGATGGAGAAACTCTCAGGGGATATGTGTGTGTGTGTGTGTGTGTCAGACACTGAATCACCCAGTCAAAGATGGGGGGAGGTGGCTGGTCTATCCCAGTGCAATGCCTGCACCTACTGGATGAGTTGGGGGCATGCACCTGGTTCTGCTAAGCTGTATGTGTATGATAGTCTTCATGTGGAATGTGCAGGAATGTGCTCACTTACAGAAGAAGATATTGCAGACTCTTGCATATGCAAACATGAATGTCAAGTTCCTCAGCAGGGATCATACAGGAAAAACCATGACAGCTGCTTGGATAATGGCCTCTGCAATTGTCTCCTGCCCTATGGGATAGGAGTTGGCCAATCATTTGTAGGAGCGATTGCTGACAAGCAGCTGGGAAAATATAAAACAAAAGGTTGAGGTCTATAATTCCCAACATGGCAGACAAGTACATCCTCTTGCCATATCTATCCAGAGCTTAAGCCTCCTTTGAGAATGGGGTAACATGACTGAAAAATGAATGTTCTTCACGAGGGCGTTAATGAACAGGTAATGCCCGTTTAAAAACAAGTCCACCACTTCATGACAGCACATTAAGCTGTTGTGAAACTCGGACAGAAAAAAAAGTAAATGGACACCATTTTTTATACATGCTAAAAAGTGTTTTACTGTTTAGTGAGAGTAAAATTTAAAAAAAATGAAGTGCATGTGTGTCTGAGACACAGAATGAAAAATGGTAAGCAAGAGAATGAGACAGACAGAGAGCACTGACTGCAACAGGCAACCCATCAAGCATGCATTCTTTAAAGGAAAATCCACCCTGACCTACAGTTTAACTCAATCCTTGGGGTTGCTTTTCTCCCTACAATACGGTTCCAGTATTGTGTAGGTACCAGACAACTGCTTGTACTTTATAAAACTTTCATTTCCTCACTTTGGAATCAAAGGAAGGGAAAGCCCATCTACTTTCTTTTTTAAGCTTAACTTTTCACATACTTTTGCAGAAGAATTTGTCTGGACTTGTATGACATACTACAGACACAGAGAAAGCTGTAGTTTACCTTCTCAGGTACTACTGTCAATCTTAGAGGAGCAATTAATCCTGCTGATGTCAGCAGTACAGCAGCTACTACAAAAAGACAGAAAGCTATAGAACTGATTTCTACTCTCTTTACTGCAGAGAGGATGAGAACTTAACACTCCCCTTTCATAGCAAAACAAAGCAATTAGGTCAGTCAGGGATTTAAAGGCCATTCTCACCTCTTCTGACTAATTTACATAAACAGCATCACAGTATTGAAATGCTAAGCTTTAAATGTTGGTTATTTATAATAGTGTATATATTAAGATAACTTAAATGTAGTATCAAAGATTTCTATGACATTTAGAAAAAAAGTCAGAAAATAGTTTTTCTTGTAAAGTATCAACACATTTACCATTTTCAAGCCCCCCCCCTCCCACCCGACAGGACAGAAGTGCACAGAGAGAGTTAGAGGTGGAAACCCTATAAACTAGGAATTTTAAGCTTTTATGTGACATCCTTCCAGAGGGGGACGTATATCTGGTACATAGATTCATGGTAAGAGACTCCCACTGACTGTCCTTACAATGTTAGAGTGCATGAGAATTTTTCTAGTCCACACAGATAATATGACCGTTGATGGCAACCATAACATACAGTTAAATTTACTTTAACATACATTTGCTATGTGCCTTTGCATCAAACATTACAAAAAGGAAATCAGAAGTACTTTAACTGTGTACAAATGCACGTCTGGTTGTATGTGTGTGCACGCACGCATGCATATATGTATACACGTGTATATATATATATATATATATATATATATATATATATATATATATATATATATATACATACACACACATACATACATATGAATGTGTGTGTGTGCGTGACAGAGAAATAGATTATATGCATCCGTGTGGATGCACTTCATGTCCTTTAAATGAAAATTCAAAATGGAAACTGTGTGTAACTGTGAGTGTGAGTGTGAGTGCGTGTGTGTGTGTGTGTGTGTGTGTGTGTGTGTGTGTGTGTGTGTGTGTGTATATATATATACACACACACACACACACACACACACATGCAGACACAATCTATGTCAGATTATCAAAGTTCTGAAACTTCGAAATTCATATGGCCGCGACCATAAGTTTCGGAACTTTAAACATTAAAAAAGATTTAAAAAAATATATATATTTTTTAATGTTTTTGCAGTGGGGCAAAACCCCCTGCACCTCCCCACTAATTAAATATACCAGTTCTGTGATCAATCTACATTGTAAAATAGGGTAAATTTTCCTGTACTGCACTGTACCGTGATCTCCATTCAAACCATTCAAATTTTCAAAACATTGATCATTTTGTCCTGACCATATGACATTTATAACTTCAATAATCTGATAGGGATATATATAAAATGTATGTATGTAGTTTGTATGTAGCATGGATAATGCTATCTGTGGGATGCAGTACAGTGTGAATAGATCTAAAGAGAAATATACAACAGATATTCTTCTAAGTAGTCACACATGCACTGACATATGGATGTACATGTATGTATGGTGTGTGTGTGTGTGTGTGTGTATATAACACACACATATGCAGATGCACACAAACATATGCACACACAGACAGGGTGTATGCATGCGTGTATTATATCATTGTAATTATCCTAATCAACCTCCTTTTTACTTCTGTCTACATGTCCCAAATCTTTTTCACCATACTAGTTATTAGGCTTCACTGTAATGGTTGTTCTTTTCCAAAATGTGTAGAGTTTATATGTTTTCATACTATCTTAGGACAAAAAAAGTGATGTAACTATAATTATCCCCAACCCACCCTTTTCTTTTGTGAAGGCATAAAACATTCAAGCAAGAAACAAGATCATGTTACCCCAGGGCAGGCTCCATTAGCCACTATTTTGTAGGAAATGCATTAAAATTGTAAAAGAAGCACTTAGAGTGATTTTAAGGCATTAAAAAGCTTGGAAAACTCTTTGTTTTTTTTTTAAGTTCAAATGTGGAGTTTTCCTTTAAATGATAAGTAGTGTGAAACTCTAATATCTGGTATCACTGACTGATTTTAATCCTCGGTGATTTAAGAGAAAAAACAATCACTCCTCGGGAGACAGAGCGGCCAATGTGGTAAAATCAGGGACAATGAAAGGGGGAGGGGTAGGACTTGCAAAGCCTTGCATTCCATGTTTTTTTTTTCTTTTCTTTATTTGCTCGCTATGAGGCAACTCTTACATTTTCATACAACAAAATGGCTAGAACTGCTGTGATTTTTAATGGTGAAATGTTTGCAAATTTCTGAGCCAAATGTCAAGTATAGGAAGGCTAGACCTACACTGACTGCATTTCTGATGTGTATTGAGGAAAAATTAAGTTCTCTGGCAAGTGGCAACTTTGGTAACTGGGTAGCAAGATCAGGGGCTGGATGACTGATGTATGAAGACATGATTACTCTACGTGTCTCCAAAACATAATTTGCAAATTGTAGAAGCAATAAAAAAGTGTAAGCAATGAAGACTGATGTATAACTTAATATTTTTATTACATTAAAAGTGTTTTAGATTTGGTAGTGTGTTGATTTTTGAAACTCCTCATGAAGCAATTGCAAAGATAAAGGTTTTAAATTAAGATGGCAAAACTGCAAGTTAAACAAGAGGATGGATTGTACACATGGTAGTCATATTTTCTTCACTAAATCTGCATTGTTTTCCACTTGAATATTTAGAAAATTCAATATGAACTTTTTATAATGTGCTGAAGTTTTCCAAAATGTGAGGCCAATGTTTTATTGACAATTATAATTTTTGCCATGGATATGTGGGAAGCAAATTATTTCTGTTTTACAGATACAGCAGTATTAACAGCAATGCCATTGAATGAGGGCCTGTAATAAATATTTTTTGAGTCACAACTCAATTAACAATTGATTTGATTATCTGAAAGATTTAGATTTGTCAAGATAGTACCAGAGTAGTCTGTGGACATCCAAGGCATGCAGTATTCTTTCTCCCTAATTTTTAGGTTCAGAAAAGAAAACAGGGAGATGGAGAGTTTGACTTAAATTAAACTCCGGCACCACTAAAGGAAGGATTAGTTATCAAAGAAACCGTGTCTTTGTGGAAAATGAGGTAGGGTTGACTCACCATAAGAGCTTGCAACTCAGATTCCCTTCTTGCAGATATCAGAGCAACTAATAAAACTGTTTTCCATGTTAAAAACCTCATCAGCCAGGTTAGCTGGTTCAAATGGAGCAAGTGTTAGCTTCCCTAACACAAAATTATAATCAAAAGGAGGGCCACCAGCTTTCTTGGTGTCCTGTTAAGCAAACCCCTTTCAAAACATTTTGACATGAGAATGCATTGAAAGAGGAGGATCCATGGGTAGACATACTGAAATGGATGATAAATGAACCTTGATAGAGGAATAAGAAAGGCCATAGGACAGGAACTCATACAATCTTTGTAAAACCAGACAACACAACCTGAATGGGTGCTGATTATGTTGTTGGCACCAACTAGAAAACCTTTTCTATCTGCTAATATACAATATTCTAGTAGCAGACTTTCTTTTCTCCGTTAGTATCTGCGGCAAGTCCTCAGACAAATGGGTTCTAAAGAGCATTCATCAAGGTTACAGACGGCAGTGGGAGAGACTTCCTCTTTTCCTGAGGTAATTCCTCATCCTGCAAACCTGGCTCTTTTGTTTCCTCTTCCTCACCTGGGAAGGAAGAACTGGTTCTATCACTCCTTAGGATAGCATGTGATGAAGAACAGGTGGGAACAAAGCAGTCTGATCTGCAGGATGAGGAACGATCCCCTAGAAATACAAAATTTCCTCCCCATCTGTAATCCTGATGAATGAGTTCAGAACCCATTTGTCTAAAACAAGTTGTTGCTTAAAAGAAAAGTGGATATTCAGACTTTCTAGAAGAGAAAGAAAGGCAGGGTGGGATGGAATCACAAGGTCTCCTGAATAGTCATTTAGGCTTGGAGTGTCCTTGGTTTTGGGAGGCTTGAGACTTAACTTCCTTACCACTTCTTAAACATCTGTTTACCTTAATTCTGTTGAGACTATTCATTCTGTTTTGTTTTCTTTGCAGAAAATGAGGAGAAAGAAAATCCCTTGGGCAATTTGGAAAAGGAGGGCTGAAAAATCTTAAAGATTCCCTGGATCAGCTTGCCTCTTTCATCACACTTCTTGATCACCTCTGCAGCAGAGGGGCCACACACTAAATCTCTATACAAGAGAGAATTTAAAATCTCATTTATAATGTCATCTGAAAAGTTCTGAGAATGCAGCCAAGCAAACTTCCTTAAAACTGTACCAGTGGTCACAGCCCTGGAAGAAGTATCAACAAAATCACACACATACTACAAACATGAGTACTGACCTATGCAATAAAAGAAACAAGTTATTTAAAGCAGATTTTTCTTCACAAGAAGAAATAGTAGATAAAACATTCCTCACATTTTCAAAATATGTCAGAATAAACTAACATATGAGCCCAACAATTTAAAATTCTGAAATTCAAAGTTGCAGAAGTATATAATTTTCCCATCCTTGTGAGAAAGAGTAGGATTGGAATTAACTAAGTGGTTAGCAGCAGAGGAGTCAACTAAGACTATAGCTGCTGAGTCAGGCTTGGGAATAGTGTATAAAACTTAAATAAAAAAAAAAAAACCTGAGATACTTTATACATCCTATCTGCCTTTTTAGGGACAACTGGCAATCAGGAAAACTTGCAGGAAGTAAGGCACACATCCTCTAAAGTAGACAGGACAGGAGGAATGGGTGTATGTTGTGGAAAATCCTTCTGTAACAGGAACATTTTTTAGCAATATTGCCCAAGAAAGAGAACCCCCCACAGGGAGAATCAGAAATACAGCTCTCTTCTGAGTATGAATCAGAAATCTAAGGACAAAACCCTGAATCTGTCCCTGCATCTTCCTGCGCAGATTCAGAATCTTGAATCTCTTCAGGAAAGGAGGCATCTCTGCCTCTTTTACTGGAAGCTATTCTAGAAGAAGGATTAATAGCCTGAATCAAACCCTGCACCAGTCCCAGTAAACTACTACTATCCAAAGAAATTTGAGAAGTAGATACATGCTTGGTTTTCTTTTTCCTTTTAACAGGAAAAAATGAAACAAGCCCTGTTACTAATGGCAGCTGTCACTTTCCTAGGGATGCACATAGCATTCTGACACAACAGGGAAACCTTCCATGTTCTCCTTCCAAAGACCAACAAGATGGGTTCTCTCTTGTCCACTGAGGGGACCTCAACAGCCACAGAAGATGTGGCTATCTCCAGGTCCATAGTGGCTATAGGTGCTACACCAGAGGGATACAGGATAAAGATGAGTGGGCTGAGGTACAACAAATGGCTATAACACAGTCACCCACCTGAGGCTGAGGCACATAGCCTGCTGTGGTGACAAAGGCTGTTTGCTTAACTTTCTCTTTTTGTGGCTTGAGGAGGATTGACTGAGGGAGTAACAATTGTTCCACAGTCAAGCTGAAAATGGTGCCTCTATCCTGTGGAAAACTATCAGTAATGCCAGTAAAGCTACTAGTCCACAAAACTTACTTTTTTATAGAAATAAGGTGAAAAGCACTTTCAAACACTATGGCAGCCCTACAACCTTAAAATAAACAATTTCTCCACAGAAAATAGTTTATCAATTAGATAACACTACTGACAGTCTCAAGACAATCCATTAAAACACAACACTCCTAGCTTTAAAATAACTTTCCTAAAGAGGAAAGCAATAAAACAGAAGTAAAAAATAAGAAAATGGAAGTTTTGTTTTCCAAGGGGAACGTATCTGCCCAGCTAAGGAAAGCACAAGTGGCCGTTGATTCTTAAAAGCCTCAGAATGGCATACTGTTCATCAGCAGTAACGTTCTGAAGGTGGAAGGGTGCCCTGAAGCTTTGGAAGCTGTTTGTCTGTTATGTCCTTGTCAGAATATAACCCATCTAGCAAAAGTTACTGTAGTAGTTGTTAATATAGTGAACATATATGTTTTTCACCAGATAAACTGTATGCCAGATTATAGGAAAGCTATATGATAGCTGAATTATATGCTCTGAAAATATGGCAATGTAGAGATGTGTATTTATGGATGATAAAAGAACAATAGCAGTGTATCAAGAAGGTCATTGTGAGATTATAAATGCATGGTGATCACTTAAATGCCAGTTAATTAAGAAGATTAAAGCTCAGCACTTTCAACATACTGCTTTATTTAATCTAGGGTTTAAGATCCTCAGTTTCCCTTTACCTGCTGTGATACTCTGAGCAAGTCACTTAACCAGACAGTGCTTTAGGGTAATTGGGAAACTGGGTTATTCTCCTCAATGGTCTCCTGAACTGCATGTCTGTGACCATACGGACCTATGAAATGAACTGTGTTACTATACAGGTTCATAGGTTCATAAGTGTGTACTAGGCTAATGGCTCTGGAGCCTTTACAAGCCTAGCCCATAGGATTACCCTGGCATCTTGCCACCTGACCTTAGTTTCCAGTGCCTCTGTCGAGTAGAGCCACTGGAGTGATCCCCAGGGTGAATTTTCCATTTCCCATCCACTTATCAAGATTTCTCTAGAAGAGGGCCAGTGAGGTGGTCTGTTTGACATGTATGGGCAGTCTATTCCATAGCATGGGAAGACTCTGGGTTATGAACCCCTCCCTTCAGCATGTTCTGTTGATTGTGGTAAAGAGGTTGAGGTCTCTGGAGCATGTGGTGTGGAGAGATTGGGATTTCTTTAGATGCAGCATTTTTTAACAGAGCTAGGTCAGACATGGCTTTGTAAGTCAAGCAGAGATTGCCTCTTAGTAGGCAATATGAGACAGACATTAGTTGTAGTTTTTTGAGTCTGTCCATATAGGACAAGTGTTTAAGGCCTAGGATCTTCTTTGTGAGGTACTTTTGCAGTCTCTCCAGTTATTGCAGGTGTCTAGAGAGGTACATGCCAAATGGGGCATTGTACTCGATGACTGGCCCTAATGAGGGAAGAGTACAGGGAGACAATGACATGCTTCGTCCTGGATGCAAAACCCTTAGTAATGAGATGTGCCACATAGAAGGACTTTCTGACCACAGTGGCAATGTGGTGGTCAAAAGAGAGAGTTTGCTGTCAACCTGTGTTCCCAGATCTCTTATTATGCCATGTTCAGTGGACTACCATCGATGTGGTAATTCATGGAACTGGGTTTTTCCCAAAGGTGATGACGACACATTTTTTGGCATTGAGCCTAAGACCATGGTTCTGACTCCAGTCGTTGGTCTCAGTGAGGCTTTTCTGTAGGATGTCAACATCACTTGGGGTGTTAATAATAGCTCTCAACTTGCAATCATCTGTGAACTTTGTCAGCCAGAGTCCTTTTGTGTTGGCCTGGACTTCAGTGAAGTAGATACCAAACAGGAGAGGACCCAGGATCAAACCCTGTGGGACTCTACTCATGACTGGTCAGCAGTCTGACTTGTTGTCAGCTACTTTCTAACTGTGGGTTCTATCTGTGAACCCGTTTGCAACCCACCTAATGATATAGGGGTTGATGCCTAGCTTAGTGAGTTTTTCTGTGATTCCTGAGTGGGGAATGGTATCAAAGGCCTTGGCCAGATCAAGGTAGGCTGTATGAACCACCTTACCTTCATCCACAGCTCTGGTGACTGACTCAAAGAAGTCAACCAGATTGAGCAGGCATGATCTACCCTTCACAAAACCAAACTGTGTGGGATCCAGAGATTGGAGAGTCCCTATTATCCTTGTTTATTAGGTCCATGATGATGTGTTTCATAGCTTTGCATATCAGACTTGTCAGGCTAATGGGGCAATAGTTCCCAGGGTCTGTAGTTGCTCTTCCTTTGTGGAGAGGGATGACTGTAGCAGTGTGCCATTTGGTAGGGAAAAAGCCTGAGGTGAGGCTGTTATTGAACGGGGCACACAGCTGAGGTGCCAGTTCACTCTGTAGTTCATATAGAACACAGCCAGGGATCTTGTCAGATCCCACAGAAGCTGTATTCTTGGCCTTGGACAGTGCTGTTTAACCTGGTGGGAGGAGTAAAGTTGGCATTGAATCTGTCGGCCAGTATATTGGCAATATCTGTTGGCTCAGTTTAGGAGGTACCATTGTGCAGTAGCTCAGAGCAAATCTGGGTGTTGCTGTGGAGATATAATATGCAAATACTGAAAAGATGTTACTCGATAATAAACAGAAATAAATGAGGGTTTTTTTTTTAATCTCCACAACGGTTTCTGCTTGCTGCAATGCTTTCCTTACTAATTTCTAGTCAATAGGACTTGCGATTACTGTGGTTGACTGTACTACTTTCCTGAGGAAGGAAGTCTTAGAAGAGGAAATCTGAAGTTACCGCCTATATGGAGATCACATATCTCACTAGTGTACATGTGGGAATCAGATTCCTAATGAACTATGTAATTTCCAAAAGAGAACCCATTTCAACTGAAAGACACTACACAATATCATTAGGACTATATCCTGAGTTTGTCTTCACACCTCTGTTAACAGAAGTGTAAATGAATGGACACCACCCCCATTATATATTGTTTTTCAGATTTTTGCTTCTGTATAATTCATCAGTAACAACCACATTCCTGGGCAGATTTACTTACCATCTCCAGTCAGAAATACAACATAGCTGCTAGTCCTAGCATGCATAAAGGAAATATTATGTGAAATAAGGTTTAAGTGATATACTTACAGAAACACAGGAACAGGGTGTCCACGCACATGTTGTAAACACTGAAGAAACCTTGAGCAATCATGTAAGACCCAACAACAAGAGTCTGAACATGAAGAAAACAGGAAACAAAATAAATTAATTTTAAAAACCATCTTAGATAATGAGATATGGCACATTAAAATATACAGCTTTTTAGGTTTTAGGTGACAAATTAGTATGATTATTTGTACAATGCCATTATGTATGTACTGGTTTGCAGACAAGTGTCCTGCTTTAGCCCCTTAACCACAGCAGTGAAGACTGTTTTCCAACGTAAATATCAATATTATCCTTATCTGTCTGTTATTTTAATTTACTAAACAGAAAGAGAGTTAAGATCAGTAGAATCAAAATAAGTATATACATTTTTGACTTTTACATTCATGTGTCTCTATACAGCCTGTTTTACTTTTGAAAAACTCAGTTTAGATAACCACTGATATTTGTAAATGCCTTACACCAACTGTTAGCCTCTTTCTCTCAGCGTGTACTTGTGCAGCAGGAGGATTATAATCCATAGACAGTAAGAAAGGAAAGCTAGTATTGGACAGGGAATCTCAAAGTATATTACCTGTTCTCAGCCTTTATACTAATGCTCTAAATGGTATACTGTACATGATTTGTGAATCAAATTATGGAAGAATAAGTGTAGATTACTGCCAACATATGGCAGTTTCAAGGTCTTCTTATGTGCTGGATTTGCAGCAGACTAGAATAACACCAATATGCCACTCATTATCAGTAAACACTACCTATTCTTTAGGGATGGCTATGCCAAAAAAGTCATGAAGTACACAATACTGTGCTGAGTAGCTGGTCACATACACTGACACAAGCCACACTGCTCCACATCAGTGACCACATACAGGATGTCTCCCATCACTGTGGGACACATATGTACATGGAATGGCGTTAAGCACCCAGTATATTAGTAAGCATTAGTCTGTGTTATGGATAGTGGAGCACGTTGACACACTACACTGTACTTCTGTTATCCACTAGGGCAGCAGAATGCAGCAATGGCTTAAGTCTAAACCTCCTGTGTGATGTTTTCTGCAATTTTAGGCTCTGCATACCTACTCAAGCAAGCTTCACTGAGCTCTCCCAATAAAACAAACATGTTTTTTTTAAAACTTTAGAAAAGTGTTAGTCATTTAAGTATCAGGTTATTTCCTTTATAGGAGAGAAGAGAAAGTCTTGTTTTTAAGATTTGTATCTTCAAAAAAGACAGCAACAACAAACAAAAAAAGGCAGTGCTAGTGCAAGTGGCAGAAATAAACATTGTTTTAATTCCCTATGTTAAAAAAATAGGTTGGTATATCATAACATACAGAAACAGAACACTTCATGAATTATTTTTAGCACCAGTTAAGCACATACATGAAAAGAGGCAATGTCTGTGACTGGTAAGTCAGGAGCTCAGAATGTATGCTGTCATTTGACATAATTACAAAAACTGAAGTATAACAACCATAGCCAGCTTTAGGCACCAGCGAACCCTGCGGTCGCTGGGGGCCCCCAACCACAGCATGCTATCTTATCCTGATATTTTGTTACATGTCTGTAAAACCAACAAAAGCTAGTATAGCATTCTTGTCTACTTAATAAACCACATGAATAACTCTTATTTATACCTCCTTCACAATTCAAAGATATTTGTGGTTGTAATAACAGTGGTTTGTCAAGTAAGAGGCATCATAATTCTATTAAATATTTTACCGCTGATGTAATGCCAGTGGCTTAGTTAAATCCTGCTGTTGGACATTTTCTCCACTTGCTATACCCGTGGCTGCAGGGGGCCCCCATTAATCATCCTTGACTGTGTAGGGGCCCCACAAAAGCTGCTGCAGGTTGGGGGAAAATGAGGAAGAAAAAAATTATTAATTTACTAATTATGTTCTTTAACCTGAACAGGGCTGTGATATGACCCTGTTAGGATGAAGCTGATAATGAACATGAACAAGGTATGCACTAGAGAGATCAGCAGCCCAGAGTGACTTATCTTGGTGCAATTTTTGGATTTTAAGAAGAGCTGATACTTCTGATAATCAGGGATGGTTTTCTGTTTCAGGGAGTTTTATAAATACAGGCATAACACCAGATAGTATAACTCTCAATTCCTTTGCTTAAGAATTCAGTGCAATCCCAAAAATAATAGAATAAAGGCTCAGAATCAGGACTACATTTTAAATATTACTCTAATGCACTTAAAAAGTTAGTAGAACAACACCTTTTGCAACAACATGTATTTTTGGACCATAAGTATAAAACTCAGATGTCTGGATTGATTGACTGTTTGTAATCCTGAATGATTTACCAGCAAATCAAACTTTTTGCGAAAGAGAAAGCAAATGTATGAACAAAATCAGGGAAGGTCTATGAAATCAGGGACAGTGACAGGTATGCATTACTGCTCAATGAAGTAAATAAGTGACTTACCCCTGCTGCTATTTGACGACTGCTAAACAGCAGTCACTGATCTGGTGTGGCAGTACCAGCGTTGCACAATATATTGCTATTTGATGAAATAACTACAAAACTAGGACTGTTATGGCTTATGCTTGTGTGTGTGTGTGTAAAGATATCATTGATTTTTGTATGTGCATGCACCCAGTAATGCCAGGACACAGACATTATTCTTCTGGGTATTAGTAAAAAAAAATACTTATTAAGTAATTATATTTCACAAGTAAGACATAAGATACATCAGAGAATATTCTGACAGATCTTCTTGGAGTCTGGTGCCCTCACTCAACAGACTGTATAAGTGGATACTGGGGGCTCCCTTAATCATCCTTGACTCTGTGGGGACACCACAAAAGCTACTGCTGACTGAAGAAAAATGAGGACAAAAATGTATCTATTTTCTGGCTGAGCTGTTTAACCTGAACAATGCTGAGTTATGAGCCTTTTAGGATAAAGCTAATAACAGCCTCTGGTTTCAACCACACCCATTCTAAAACCAGGCCTGCTCAAATGTGCGTGTACAGAAAGCTTTTGGGGATCTGGGGATTGCGTGGTTATTACAACTTGAATTTTCATCACAGTCAAACCTTGGAGGTGTGCACATGAAGTTATTATAGCTTGTGATTGAGCTGAGGACAGTGTGGTCATTGTTTATTTACTTTTCTCACAGACCTCAGAGGTGTAAAAAGAAGGTTAGTATAGCTTGTGTAGGGGTGGTGTACTGTCTAAGAACAACAAATTAGAATATATTACTGAAATAATTCTCACAATCACAAATCAGGCACATATACATGGGGCTGACTGAGGATTAGGGGTGAGGAAGCATGCTATGTATGCATATATCAGCAGTCATTTGAAATATATGACTAAGGCAATTTAAACTTCTGCTTTCATCCTAGTCTAACACCAGAAAGATGTATGGGCAGTAACTGTCTTTTATGGGAGGTTAGGGAAGGAGGCAGTATTCCCAGATAAGACCTATGTATTTCCACAGCTGGCTTGTTAGTTTATTGTAAGCTACTACTTTGTCAGCTTTGAACATTTAGCCTTGGGCACAACTTACGTCTTCCTTGAAAGAAAAAAATAAGACTGAAATTCTTTTCTTGTTCATGATTTTTGTTTAGGCCACCACTGGAGTAAAATGCTGAGAAAATGCTGTAAAATGCATCACAGGGCACATATGTAACCCCTATGGCTTTGGGGGCACCAACTTAATTGAGTTATTTCCTAAATTGTTATTACTGTGCTATCTTGGTCAGGAAAGGAGTGCTGAAAAAAATGCAAAGAAAACTAAAGCTGAACAGCAACAGTGAATTTCTTTCCTTAATAATAATTTGTGTTCAAGCCATTATTGGATGATAAGGTTGTGTAAAAATAAAACCCTTCAAAATGCACTTCAGAGCATATTGAAAGTTATGGCTTCTTGAAAAAGCTGAGAGTAAGGCAAAATGTGAGAAAAGGAAGACAAAAGTAACGTGCATGGTATGGGTAGCCCAAAAGGGGGTGGTGGATTAGAGGAGAGGACTGGAGGTTGTGTGGGGAGCAGGGGGGTTGTTGAAACATTAGGCCTAGTCATCACTTCATTTAAGTCCAGTCCTGCACATATAGTAGTTGTAATGTATCATTGTTGCAACTAAATGCCAGTAAATGCTGAACAGCAACAGTGAATTTCTTTCCTTAATAATAATTTGTGTTCAAGCCATTATTGGATGAAAAGGTTGTGTAAAAATAAAACCCTTCAAAATGCACTTCAGAGCATATTGAAAGTTATGGCTTCTTGAAAAAGCTGAGAGTAAGGCAAAATGTGAGAAAAGGAAGACAAAAGTAACGTGCATGGTATGGGTAGCCCAAAAGGGGGTGGTGGATTAGAGGAGAGGACTGGAGGTTGTGTGGGGAGCAGGGGGGTTGTTGAAACATTAGGCCTAGTCATCACTTCATTTAAGTCCAGTCCTGCACATATAGTAGTTGTAATGTATCATTGTTGCAACTAAATGCCAGTAACTGTAAGTGTCCCTTTGTTAGGCAGGTCAACAAACTGTGGTATGTAGGCCTGTTGTAATGTAACAGCTTGTAGTTAAGATCTGTCTGTGCGTAGTACTCCTAAAAGTTTGCAGCACAAACTAAAAGGTTTCTTAGGAGGTGTGGCATTGACAGGATGATACTTATACTGGAAGTGCCTAGGGGGCCCCCAACTTGACATTTGCTGGGGGCCCCCAAAATGCTAACACCGGCCCCGATAACTTATTTCTTAATGTAATTATGTCAAATGACAGCATACATTCTGATCTCCTAACATTCCAGTCACAGACATGGTTGAGCCACACTGTGCATCAGACGTTCCCACATGCACCACACAGAAGAAATGGAGGGTGAATTGGGTCACAATCATCATCATCATGTAGACAGATGACTAAAGACACAATTACACAAGACTGTCTATACTCACTGGGTGGGACAGCATGCCACAAGGGCCACAGACAGAGGTCTCCAAATGACAGTTAAGGTGATACTGTCTTTTCTTGGCATACAATAGTTTGAAATGTACTTACTCATATTGGAGCAGTTCAAGCATGTACCAAGATTGGGGTGCTCTGCTTTGAGGTTTTCCTCCCTTCCCTAAATGTTATGTGATCATGGTGTTGGTGTATATATACGTAACAGGGGGTGTGGAGGGCTACACCTACATGATAAAGCAAACGGGTCTTACACCCCTGAAAAAACACTTCTTTTGGCATGCTCTTTTACTTTATATGCAATGGGTGATATTCTCTGTGTTGGGTTATGTTGTTGAGATGTGAGAGACTAGGTGTCAGTATTTCTCACAGTAAAACCGATGGGTACTCTGTATCAGGGATGTCATCCTCCTGCAATGTGGGTGGGGTATCACTACCTAGGTGTGATCTGGTGCAGTAGGACTTTGGGGCTGCAGTGACAATGAAGGTGTGCGACTGTAGGATTATGACCTTGATGGAAACTCATTGATGAAGTGTTCTACTAGGTGATGTAGCTGTCTTGACGAGGAGTGAAATTCTGTTGTAAACTGCCCGAGACCACATTGGGCATGTACCCTACTCCAGTCTCTGGCAACACTATGAGTCTGGACAGCGATTGTGGCATTTGCAGTCTTCTGAATGTGGGTGGACATGGAAGCAGTGTATGCCACCACAGCCCTCATCAGATTAATTTTTCATTGTCTCTGGATTCCACGACTCAGAGTAGCCAGCAGTGCTGGGCAACATCCTCACAAATGCCATACAATGCAGCAGCCAGCTCCATGATGGCCTGGGTAGTGCAGACTGTGCCCGAATTACAATCTGGTCCCAACTGCTGTCTACTTGTCAGGAGTAACATGTGATGGCACTTTACTCCCCTGTGAAGGTGGACTATGGTGGGTATACCCTCACTGTATGTAGTGTGCTCATTTGTAGACAGCCAAGCGTGCAGCTGGGGCATCATTGCTGCCCAGCCACAGGGGGGACCCCTAGTGGGGATGGTGAGCATTCATACTGTATGGTCTTATGATCATCTGTACGCAAGGCTACCCTTCATCCGGGATGGTGGCAACCAGTGCAATTGTGTCACTTGATTGTGATTCAGGTACTTGTCAAATGTCTTATTGTCAGCCCATGTACAGCTGCCAGCATCTGCCTGTTGTTGTGCCTCAGCCTCTACAGGTGTCTCCACAGCAGTATCCTGTTTATAGTCAACAATAAACACATGAGAGTGAGAATGAGTACTTGATATCACAGTGGCCCTGTGACATGCATGCTAAAGGTGACCATGTCAGATGTGCTCTGTAAGCAAAAACATCCTCCATTGCTGTCCTGATGTGCCTGGATTTCTAATAAGCTTATAACAAAACACAAACAGTATATGGAAGCATCATCTTGCTGTTCATGTCTGTACTGATACTGTGAAGTAATCTGCTGTAAACATTACGAAGCTGGTGCATCATTCACCAAAATGCATGGGTGTGCTCCATCCAGATACCAGAATCTACTCCACCAGGGATAATAAGAGTACCACTATCACTCCTCCAGCTCCAATACACTGCTGTTCCCAGGTGCCATTTTAATCCTAGTCAATTTCCCCTTCTGTGCTTGAATTAACCTTATCCAATTTGGTTAGAGCTTGGCCTTACGCATACCATGGTTGATAATTATAAATTACCACCAATAAGAATAACTGAGACACAATTTGAGAATAATATCACAGATAAAATTATTAAAATAATTATCAATTAATTATTTACTTTTTTCCCTCTATTACTTTTTAATGCAACTTTTTTTGCATTACAGTTACAGATATCAGAAATACGTGCATTCACGGAATTCCAATATTTTCCTTGGTCCACTGGAAAAAAATGGAAATCCATTTACTCTGCTTGCTGGGCTGTTTTCAAACAGGGATGCACCATGTCCACTCCTGACTGGGAATAAGATCATTACACCTTATTACAGGACTTCTTGCCTTCTGCAGAAAGAAGAAACTTCAGAAAAAAAGTTTATGAAAATGTATACTACACAATAACAGCTCATTCAAAAATGGGTGCTCTGATTGGACATCCCATTCTGTGTGCCTGTTGTAAATATAGCATATCCCAATAGAAAAAAAGTCGTGTTGCTTAACTATTGTTGAACAGACAGACTTTCTATTAAGATATGTTTAAAAACTGATCTTCAACTATTTTAAGAGGGATGGAGAAAAATATGAGAAAAAATCAGGACACTCTGCAAATATCTGGACAGTTAAAAAGTAAAGTTCTGCTAACATCAAAGATTGGAATGCTTTTCACCTTACCTCTCAGAATTTGACAGAATGTACCCCACTTTCCTCATATATTTGTCCTCTCCCTCATTATTCCAATAATGCTGCCACACTTTCCTAACAAATAAATAAATAATAAATAAATAAAAAGACTGACTGAGGCAAACAGATATCAACATGCTCTCTTCTATATCAGCTCACTAGCAATGTACTGATGTACTGTGGAAGCCTATGGATATACATACCATACGCACACACTGTACATCAGTACAGTAGGA
Organism: Protopterus annectens; assembly: GCF_019279795.1. Taxonomy (NCBI): domain Eukaryota; kingdom Metazoa; phylum Chordata; order Ceratodontiformes; family Protopteridae; genus Protopterus; species Protopterus annectens. Next base: position 637,212,857 of record NC_056743.1, read on the forward strand.
ATGTTGGCAGAACAATAAAGTGCCATTATATAAATACATTACTCAAGAAAAGTAAGAATTCCTTTCTTAAATAATGTCATCATGTAATAGCAATAACCTACTTGTGAATGCAGGTATCATAGGACTTACCCATGGTTGGCTTTGTTTAATCACAAGGGTGAAATCACACCAACACTGGGTAAATCCTGTGATACCTATACCCAGTCATGGGTTATTTCTACATTGTACAGTTTGAATAAATTCATGTTTTGATCCTTTGTCCCCTATATTTTAGCTTTTTGCTTGATTTTTCATGTAAGAGATTGAGAGGTGTGTGTGTTTGGAAGTAGGGGGTGCAGTGACATGAACAATGTATTCTATTATTTATGATTGCTAGTTATTCATGCATTTAATCAATCAATTGATCATAATGAAACTTCAGAAGTGTGCAGTCATACCAGAGTATGTAATAGATGTGCACGTGTGTATAATACATGTATGTATGCGGACATATATGTCCAACAGTCTCCGATTTTGCCTCATATTCAATCTGTTGCTTATAATGTGAGTTTTTCTGACAAATCTTTGAAGCCTGCTGTCACTACATGACAGACATTTGACTTTCAGACTTATCCTTCAGAAAATGTATGCTAATACAGACTGTTATTTTAGCAACTTTCTGCTTATATAAGGGTGACAGCTGTCCCTGATTTTAGGTCTTTTGTCCTCCATTATTTTTTATCTTCCTGATTCTTGAGCTAAAAAGCTGAGGTATATATGTGTGTGGGGGTGGGGGTGTTGCAATGTAGTCTGACAGCAATGACTTGAGAAGTTGCATTCTTGTGTGGCAATTATTTATATATTTATGTATATATTTATAAGAAGGAAGCTACTGCACGTCAGAGAGAAATCCCATGAAGGGAAGACATCTCTGATCAACATTAGCAGAAAACTACATTCTCTCATAAAAACATCCAAGGCAAACTTTGAGAGAAAAATCACTAAGGACAAGATAACCACAAAGCCTTCTTCAGCTATGTTAGAAACCTGGGCGGAAACCCTCCGATATGCTCAGAGTTGGTTCACAACAACAAAAAATACACTGAACCCACAGATATTGCTAACATTCTGGCTGACAGGTTCAGTGCAAATTTCTCCCCTCCTTCACCCCCAAAAGAAGAAATACTTATCCCAGCTGAATGTAATCTCCCTGTCATCTCAAATGTCCAAGTGAGAACCTCCCTAAACAAAGCAAAAAACACAGCATCAATGGGACCTGACAGTATCCTGGGGTGCGTGTTACGTGAACTCCAAGAGGAGCTAAACCCACACATAAAAATGCTATTTAACCTTAGCCTTACTTCAGGATATGTACCTGAACACTGGCGTACAGCAACAGTGGTCCCACTCCACAAGGGGGGTGCCTCTACAGACCCTGGAAACTACCGCCCCATAAGCTCAACTAGCCTGGTCTGCAAAGCTATGGAAAGAATCATTATGGAACTCATAAACAGAGACATAGGGGACCTACAGACACTTGACCCCACCCAGTTCGGCTTTGTAAAGGGCAGATCTTGCCTTTTAAACCTGGTTGACTTTTTCAAAACAGTCACTAGGAGCCATTGATAAGGGCAAAGCAGTCCATACAGCATACCTGGACTTGGCTAAGGCTTTTGACACAATACCCCACTCAGGCATCATAGATAAGCTAAACAGCTTAGAGGTAAACCCTTATGTCACTAGATGGGTTGCAAACTGGCTAAAGGACAGAACCCATAAAGTTAAAATTGCTGGAGCAATATCAGACTCAAAGCCAGTCACAAGTGGTGTCCCACAGGGATCTGTCCTGGGACCCCTCTTGTTCAGCATTTATTTCTCAGATGTTAAAGCAAACATGGGAGGGCTGTGGCTGACAAAGTTCGCAGATGACTGCAAACTAGGTGCCATAGTCGATACACCAGCAGACACACACATCCTACAAAAAGGCCTCACTGAAACGGACAACTGGTGCCGTAGTCATGGCCTTAAACTAAATGCCAAAAAATGTATAGTCATCCCTTTTGGAAAAAACAAAGTACCCACAAATTATTACATAGACAGCAACCCACTGAGTATGGAAAAAGTAATCAGAGACCTAGGGACCAAAGTAGACAGCGACCTCTCATTTGACACCCACGTTGCCAAAGTGGTTAGAAAAACATTCTACCTTGCACACCTCATCATGAAGGGATTCACATCCAGATCCAAGGATGTCATTGTACCCCTATATTCCTCCCTCATCAGACCCATGATTGAGTACAATGCCCCATTTGGTATGTACCTCACCCGGCATTTGCAACAGCTGGAGAGACCACAAAAGTACCTCACCAAAAGGATCAAGGGTTTCCAACATATGTCTTATTCTGCCAGACTAAAGAAACTTCAGCTCTATTCAGTAGCATACCGCCTACTCAGAGGTGGTCTCTGCCTGACGTACAAGGCCATGTCCAATCAGGATCTGATGGACATGCTCCACCTCAAAAAATTCAAATCCATCAGGACCACGAGAGCTAAAGACTTAAACCTCGGCACAAGTATGAATAGGACATGCTGGAGGGATAGATTCATAACCCAGAGGCTTCCCATGCTTTGGAACAGGATCCCAGTTCGTATTAGGCAGAGCCCCTCACTGACTCTCTTTAAGAGAAATCTTGATGAGTGGATGGGAGATTGTAAGTTTACCCCACGGGTCACATCTGTGTCACTGCTAGACAGGGGCACAGTAAACTAACTCTATTATATAAGGGGACCTTCATTGTGTCAACTACTAGACAGAGGCACAGTATTCTAGATTTATTCTGTACATTTTTATACCATTTCATGGGGTGGCAAAAGCCACATCACTATGGCTAGGCTTACAAATGCCCCAGGGCAGATAGCCTAGTACTATACTATGAAACTATGAAACTATTCATTTATTCATTCATATGACCACAATCAAATTTCTACAGTCACAGTCATACAATTGGCTGTAATTGATGGTCACGTATGTATGTGAATAACACACACAAACTTACGGTTTACTATCATTTTACTAGTGTACTTGGTCGAATCCACTTTCCGTGAAGTCTGAAACTCAAACGTTGAAAATTTCTGACGTACAAATCTCATCTCTGTCTCTACCCATGTTAACTCTTGTTTCTGGGTTGAATTCAGTATGCATTTCAGCTATACTGGAATTCTGCAATGCAACTTTCCACAGAAGTGAGTTGATAATACAGCCATTCAACCAAGTGCACATCAGTAAAATTTTATAGATATATATATATATATATATATATATATATATATATACATGCAGGCACATGATGTGAGCAGAAGTGGACTAAACTGTCTCTGATTTGTAATTCTGTTTCTCATACCATTTGTGTTTTTCTGGCAAATCAGTCAGAACTACAGTTATTAAACAATGATAGGCATTCAAATTTCAGACTTGGTAGCCTTCAAGAAAAAAAAATTGCAAATACAAAACTTGTTATTCTAACAACTTTGTAAATGTATAAAAGCAATATCTTCCCCTGACTTTATCCCCTAGTATTTTTTGGCTTCCTGAGTGGCACTTGAGCTAAGAGGTATAGTGGTACATGGGAAAGCTGTAGTGAATTGAGCACTATATTTTGACAATGGTGATCTGAGAAGATACATTTCTGTGTGGCAGTTATTCTTGTATTTATTCATTCATTCATTATAATCAAACTTCTGAGGTGTACAGTCACAGTTCTACAAGCAAGCTCAGCTTAATTTGTGGGGTCCTATTTGCATGTGAGTGTGTTTGTGTGAGTGTGCACGCATGCGTGCATGCATGCATATGTGTGAGCATGTTTGCAACCATATGGATGCTTGTGTGTGTTTGTGTCTGTGCCCGAGTCTGCATAGGTGTATGGGTAAGGTGGGTTTGGGTGTGTACGTGCATGCACACATGAGTGCATGTCTTTAGGGATACATTTGTAGCTACTTGGATGTTTGTGTGCCTGTGTCTCTGTCTGGTATATTTGTGAGAGTGTATGGATGACTCTGTGCCTGTGTTTGTTTGTCCATAAAGTGGCTATAATGATTGGGTATTGAAGCAGTCTATGGATGAGAGTTACAGACACCATCTGTTGCTTGATCACAGCTGATGGTCATTGACCTGTTGTAATACTGCCCAACATCAATCTAATTAGCCCCACCCATTAATTTGCTTCCTGCAGTCCCCCTTAGCTTTGAAGTCACCAGCTACCACTGAGTCAGATGGGAAAGTACAGCTGTGTTAGCAAACTTACCACAACAGTAGATGTTCTAATAGATCACTATTAAAATAGTAGCCTAAGTTATTTGGTCCTACCCCGCTGCATCTGGACAGATTTCAAAGTTAAAAGGTTGCTCTCCATGCAGTCTCTCAGAGGCTCCATATACAAAGACAGATCACCACATAGTTCCACATAGGATGAAATTAGTGGTCGGGAGAAAAAAATAAAACTCTTAAACTACCTTGTGATAGATGATAAAAGGCATGAAGCACAACATTTTATTTTAATGTTTTAATAAACTGTTCTGCATGGATGCTATTCAGAACCTGAGATGCATTACTGTTTTCAAATCTTCAGTCATCTGTCTGCATGCTAAAACTGTCAGGCCCCCATATATGTAGGAATAAGCCAGTGCTTCTCGATAATTTCTTTATGTATGGATCAAATAAAAAGGTTACACACTAAACTCATATGCACAGAATATCAAAACAGAAAAAAATGGCAAAGAATGGACATTTTCTACGGCTTATTGTTGTGCAATCGTGTATATCAGTACATTTAGGTAAGAGCTGTGGAAGGTAATGGAGTTATTTAAAAGAATACTGTCTACCCAAACACATACCTCAACTTCCTTACTCAAGGATTCTGGACAAAGACAAATATTATAGCAATGGTACACAGTCAATTTTTAAATGGCTTGGTTGGGGGTCAACATACATTTTATGAAGAATAAAAGAAATATGAAACTCAACTGTATGGCACTACTGACAGACTGTAATCTTCAGCGAATTACCAGGACAATTTTCAAGGGACAGGGCAAAAATATGATGCAAAATCAGAGACATTCAGCCTGTCCTAAGACATATTTAGATTATTTTTAATAATGATACACACATATTTCAGCTACCTGAACATATTCAGAGTTTATCTGGCACACTGTGTGGTCCATGTTCACATAGAAGCTTGCCACTTATAGTGAATATGGCACAGTTTTCTGGATACTGAAATTGTGCATGACCATACATACAGAGTGCTTCACCTGCACTATATTAGGTGATGATGAGATAATAATAATAATAATAATAATAATAGCGTTTGTGTGTTTTGGTCTTTTTTGTTCCAAAGCCCATGCACTTTTACTCCCAAAGACACAGACCCCAAACAAAGTCTGAGGCACCTAGTGTTACTGACTCTAGTGAAGGAGGGAAAACAGAAGAGCTGGAAACAGATAAAACTGGTTTCTTAACCATGGCAGTTCTCTTCCTCCAAATCCCAAAACTAAGATGGCTATTAATGTTGGGACTAAGAAATCTTTTTCATGTGGAATCTGGCTAAAGGAGTCATTAGCATAACAGGTGCCATGAATCCTAAAATCTTAAGGAATTCCCTTGTTGAAGTCCTTAACTGAATGTAAAACTCAGGAATAGATCTAGCTATACATATACTTTTTTCTGTGGTAGAAAAGCTCTGTGAAGGGAGCTTCCAAAAGATACCCCAGAAATACAATCCTGTGTAATGGAATTAAACAAGATGTTTAAATGTTTTCCTAGAAACTCTAAGAAGGAGCTCTTTTACCCAAATGAGAGATTCCCGACAGTTAAAAAGATTCTGCAAAGTTAAGCGTCATCAAAATAAGGAAAATGTGAACACCTTACAGTCTGGAACAGGCTATCACTGGACAATGGCACTTTGTAAACACCATTGGAGCAATAGATAGCTCAAAGATTAATGAAGAGAGCTGAAAGTGTAATCCAGGTACACAACAGCTTAAGAAACACTTGAAATCTGTAGCTACTGAAATATGGTAACCATCCTTCAAATGTAGAGTTACCAAAAAACTGAAAGTGGGAATATGAGGTAACATGTTATAAATGGGTAGTATTTTGAAGCTTGCATCCTTCACAGACTGGTTGAGAAAGGAAAGATCCACGCCTAGTCTCCATGAAGGTTCTTTCTTTAATACCACAAACTTGAATAAAAACCTTTCCCTGCAAAATACAGATAGAGATAAGAACAGGTTTTGTTTTTCCTTGAGTCAGCGGATGCTGAATGATGGGGGCATATGAAAGTCTGATCTGGAGGATGAGGAGGGATCAATGAAAAGGTGGTAGGTATTCTCTCTGTCACCTGTACCCTTGATGGATAAAGTACAGTTGCGTAAGTTGCTTAAGTCTTACTTGTAACAGTAAATGTTTGCAGAACACACTGCCTTACCGCCGCATCAGTACTAATGCCCTGTTACCCTGTCTCTGGCAGTCTAACAAAGCTCAGAGCACTTCCCACTGCCTACCTATAGTTGTGATGGACCAATCATCTGGCAGTACAAGAACTGCCTTTCAGTCTGACAAAGAACTTTTTCAGTTTTCTAGTGTTCAGCAGGAAGAGAAGACGAAAACACAAGCTTTGCAAACACCTACTGTTCCAAACCATGAAACACACACAACAAAGGCCACTGAGTATAACTCAATGGCAACTCCAACACCAAGCTATGTACATCCAAAAAAGGAGGATGGTGGGTGGGTGCTGCCAGTAAGGCAGTGTGTTCTACAAACATCTAGTGTCACAGATAAAATGGACTTATGCAGCTGTACTATGTTTAAAAAATGCACTGTCTTAATGGCATATGGGTAGAGTCACAAAGCTTACCCAACCTGGGAAAGTAAAGATAAAGGTCCAGGAGCCCCTTGAGATTTGTTCTAGTGAAGCTGTTCTGGATTTAGAAAATGCAAGTAGTTTGTAATGCTGTGTAAAGGTATGGACAGAGGATGAAGTTGCTGCCTCTAGAAAACTTCTAGACTCCACTACTTTCCAATATGCCACTAAGAGGAAAAGGCTGTGATGGAATGAGCCTTTACCTGGACTGGATTCACTTTGCTATGATAGATGTAACAAAAAAAACAATACCAGAGGGCAACCAATTAACAGTTGTTTGCTTAGAAACATATTGACCCTTATTTGCCCCTGTGTAGGAAATAAAATCTTTCAGCCTTCCTGAAGGGTTTTGTTCTGTCAAGGTAGTACCTGAGCTGGTAACGCACATTCAAGGTATGAAAGCTTCCCTGGTTCTGGGAAAAGCGCAGGGAGGATAACAGATTGACAGAGTACATTCTGAGATCATGTTTAAATATTAAAAACCTCTGCCTGACTACACACTTTGTCTGTCCTACGGGCATCCCTCAGTAGTTTGCACAACTTCCCTTAAACACATTCAAAGGTCCAAAAAAAAAAACTGACGCAACTGCCTGCATACAAGAACAGAGAGAGCAGAACCCCATACAAACCAGTAAAAAGTTACTGCAAGTTCTACTTTTATCAACAGACTGTGAAGAGTTCTGTTAAACACATTCACAGGTCCAACAACAACAAAAAAAAAACCTGAAGCAACTGCCTGCATACAAGAACATGGAGAGCGGAACACCATACAAACCAGTAAAAGCCACTGCAAGTTCTACTTTTATCAACAGACTGTGAGCAGTGTAGGTCTATTATAATCTTCTCTCTGTGATACTCCTACCTATTCTTCTGCTGTGAAAACTACTGGACCCCCCTCCCATTTACTGCAACAAATATATCAATTTTTCCAAAGCTCCTCATTTATTTTATATTCTTATATTTTATTTATCTTGTATAGCATTTCTTTTATATTCTTATATTTTATTCTCCCATTTAACAAATATATATACAGTTTCCCAAAGCTTTGCATTTATTTTATATTCTACTTCCCTGATGCTCTACTAAATCTGCTTTTCAATTCACACAGATAAACAGACGCCTTTAGGTAGTGACCTGGGCTAGCTGGTTGATTGTTTTTCTCTTCTCACAGCTTTCTCCAAGTCCTGGTTCATAGCCCCCCCCTTTTGTTGTTCTCCTAACATAATTCTAGTGTACGTTTCCTAGTCCTGTCAAACCTGTTTTCTCACAGCTTTCTCCAAGCCCTGGCTCTTAGCCCCCCCCCCCCTTCTCTCGGTCTCCTAACATAACCTTATTGTAAGCTTCTCAGCCCTGTCAATCTTGTCTATTTCTCCCTCTTCCTCTTGAGAGTTTACTTATTCCTCCCCTGAGCTGCGGCGCCATCTTTAAATACTACAAACCTCTGCCTGACTACACTCTGTTTCTATCTGTCCCACAGGCATCCCTCAATAGTGTGCACGTACTGCATGCCCCTTTCTAAAACCCCTGGCACAATTATTTATTTTCCTGCTTCTCAGTGAACTGCAGCTCCCCATTGGTGCACAAATAATAAAAACAAAAAGAAAGGTAACATTAAAAAAAAAATGATAGGCTGCCCTATTTCTGTAGTTGCTAACCTTCTTACGGATTGTTTCTGTTTGGCGACTGCTGCTCCTCCCGGATGGTGTAACCTGCTCCATTTGCCCTTTGGGCTCCCTCCACTCTCCTACCCTGCCCCCAGATTCCACCCACCCCCACTACCTGTACTTTTATACATCCCCTGACTCCTCCCCACCCAACACCTCTCCAATCACAACACACCTAAGCCAAACCCCACCCACCAGTAGATCTACATCACCCCAAACATCCACCCCTTCTACAATGCTTTACATAATATTGCTCCCTATAACCCCATTTGCCCTACTAATCTCTCTCTCTTCTCTTACTTATCTCACACTTTTTCCCTACCCTTACCATACCTCACACACACACCACTACATCTTAGTATCAACCCCACTTCCTATCCTACTCATCCATCTCACATGAACTCTTTACCTGTCACCATCATCTTCTTCTTTCGGCTGTTCCCGTTAGGGGTCACCACAGCGAATCATCTGTTTCCATTTCTTCCTGTCCTCTGCGTCTTGCTCTGTCACACCAACCACCTGCATGTCCTCTCTCACCACATCCATAAACCTTATCATAAGCATTCCTCTTTTCCGATTACCTGGTAGCTTCATCCTTAGCATCTTTTTTCCCCAATATACTCAGCATCCCTCTTCAGCACATGTCCAAACCAACGTAATCTTGCCTCTCTGGCTTTGTCTCCAAACCTTCCAACCTGGGCTGACCCTCTAATATACTTATTCCTAATCCTGTCCACTCTCATCACACCCAGTGCAAATCTTAACATCTTTACCTCTGCCACATCCAGCTCAAACTCCTGCCTTTTTGTCACTGCCACTGTCTCCAAACAGTATAACATAGCTGGTCTCACTACCCTCTTCTAGACCTTCACTTTCACTCTTACTGGTACTCGTCTGTCACAAATCACTCCTGACACTCTTCTCCACCCACTCCATCCTGCCTGTACTCTCTTCTTCACCTCTCTTCCACACTCACTGTTACTCTGAACTATTGACCCCAAGTATTTAAACTCATCCACCTTCGCCACCTCTACTCCTTGCATCCTCACAATTCCTCTATCCTCCCTCTCATTCACACAAATATGTTCTGTTTTAGTCCTGCTGGCCTTCATTCCTCTTCTCTCTAGAGCATATCTCCATCTCTCCAGGGTCTCCTCCACCTGTTCCCTACTCTCACTACAGATCACAATGTCATCTGCAAACATCATAGTTCACGGGGACTCCTGTTGGATCTTGTCTGTCAACCTGTCTATCACCATTGCAAATAAGAAAGGGCTCAGAGCTGATCCTTGATGTAACCCCACCTCCACCTTAAACGTATCCGTCACTCCCACCGCAGACCTCACCGCTGTCACACTACCCTTGTACATATCCTGTACCACTCTTACATACTTCTCTGACACTCCCAACTTCATCATACAATACCACAACTCCTCTCTAGGCACCCTGTCAAATACTTTCTCTAAGTCTACAAAAACACAATGCAACTCCTTCTGACCTTCTCTGTACTTCTCCATCAACATTCTCAGAGCAAACATCGCATCTGTAGTGCTCTTTCCCGGCATGAAACCATACTGCTGATCACTAATCATCACGTCCCTTCTTAACCTAGCTTTCACTACTCTTTCCCATAACTTCATGCTGTGACTGATCAGTTTAATCACTCTGTAGTTACTACAGCTCTGCACATCACCCTTATTCTTAAAAATCGGTAAAAAAACACTTTTTCTCCATTCCTCAGCATCCTCTCACTTTCCAAGATTTCATTAAACAGTCCGGTTAAAGCTCCACTGCCATTTCACCTAAACACCTCAATGCTTCCACAGGTATGTCATCTGGACCAACAGCCTTTCCATTCTTCATCCTCTTCATAGCTATCCTTACTTCCTCCTTGCTAATCCATTGTACTTCATGATTCACTATCCCCACATCATCCAACTTTCTCTCCCTGTAATTCTCTTCATTCATCAACCCCTCAAAGTACTCTTTCCATCTCATCAACACACTCTCCTCACTTGTGAGTATGTGTCCCTCATTATCCTTTATCATCTTTACCTGATGCACATCTTTCCTAGCTCGGTCCCTCTGTCTAGCCAATCGCTACAGGTCCTTTTCTCCCTCCTTAGTGTCCAACCTTTCATACAACTCTTCATATGCCTTATCCTTAGCCTTCGCCACCTCTCTCTTTGCCATGCACCTCATCTCCTTATACTCCTATCTACTTTCTTCATCTCTCTGACAATCACACTTCTTCTTTGCCAACCTATTTCTCTATATACTCTCCTGTACTTCCTCATTCCACCACCATGTCTCCTTGTCGTCATACCAAGCACCTTTCTAGGCGTCTCCCTTACCAGCTCTGCTGTAGTTACCCAGCTATTTGGTAACTCTTCACTGCCACCCAGTGCCTGTCTTAACTCATCCCTGAACTCCACCTCACAATTACCCTTTTCAATTTCCACCATTTGATCCTTGGTGCTGCCGTCACACTCCTCCCCCTCTTCTTGATCACCAACGTCATCCTACAAACCACCATCCTATGCTGCCTAACTACACTTTCCCCAGTCACCGCTTTACAGTCTCCAATCTCCTTCAAACTGGCCCTCCTACATAAGATATAATCCACCTGTGTGCATCTTCCTCCACTCTTGTATGTCACCCTGTGCTCCTCCCTCTTGTTAAAATACATTTACCTCTAACCCAATCTATTTCTTCAAACCAAAACTGCTCCCAACCTAACCTCCCCGTACTCCCCTCTTAAATGCGGTACCAGAAAATCACTACTCTCACACAACCCAAGGTACCCTTGCCCAACACACTGCCTCACTCTTCTACTCCACACCTCTCTCTCACTAGCTGGTGACATTCATCCCAATCCTAGACCCATCTCTAACATCAATCTCACCAAACCCTCCACTCAACACACAAACACAAAGTCCATTCACCTTACAGCACTTAATGCACAAAGCCTAAAAAACAAAATCCCTAACCTCCATGCCTGGCTCTCCCATAACCACCCTGACATTACCGCCATTTCTGAAATCTGGCTGAAAACCTATATAAAAGATAGCACAATCCTACCACCAGGTTTCCAAATCATTTGCAATGGCACAGCCCACAAAAAGGATGTGGAGTAGCAATAATCTACCCCACCTCCCATACCATAACTCCCTACTCCAATAAAATAACAACCTTTGCCTGCATTGAAATTATAATAGGTTTACTAAAAATAAACAACCACAAGTCCATATGTATTGCTGCCCTCTATATTCCTCCTGGTGATAATATCAAAACTCTTGAGAACATCCTGTCCTGGCTCTCCTCCAATATAAAAAATGAAACCTATATACTTGGTGATACCAACATCTTATGGAATATTATTAGCTCTGAAGCCCTGTCCCACACAACCTGTACAACTTCTCCCAACTAATACAATCTCCAACCAGACCAAATAAAGATGGTACCTCTGGTACCATCATTGACTGGATCATAACAACTCATCCAAACCTTATCACCAAAGCCAGAACATTACCTGATCCTCTCAGCGATCACCTACCAGCCTTTGCTGACTGTCTCTCATCTCCATTGCATAAACACCACTACTACATCCAAACCTGCAACCTCTCCTCTTTCAACTCTGTAACTTTCTCTGAATGCTTAAAGCATACTGACTGATCCGCTCTAAAAACCCTTCCTTTACATGATGCAGTTTCCTACTTTAACTATTCATTCCTAACCCTTCTCAATCTACAAGCCTCCCCTTGAACCAAATGCATCAAAACCAATCCCTGCCCATGGTTATCAAAAGATACTAAACTAGCCTTGCATCAAAGGGACAAAAAATGGAAACAATATCAAAAACATAAAAAACCTAACACCCTCCTAGAGTATAAGTATGAAACTCCCCAAAACAACTAATAATTAAAGACCGCAAAGCCTACTACTCCAAATTCCAGTCCTTGCACTCAACAAATCCCAAAAATTCTGGGACTCCATCTCATACATGCTGCATCCTGGCGACAAACAAAACCCCTGCCCAGACCCCAACCTCTCCAACCTTAAAACAGCCAGCCAGTTCAAATAATTCTTCATAGACTGCACAGCTAAACTATCAGCCTCCTTCCCACCCCCTCCCTCCACTACTATCCCCTCCTGCCCCAACCACCGCCCCAATCAACCTTCCTCCACATCCTTCTGCCTTAAGCCCATCCCCATAAGCACTATAAAAAGACTTCTCCTCAAACTTAAACCCTGTTGCAGTGCACCCAACAACCTTCCACCCACCTTCCTCAATCTGCAGACAGCATTGCCTATTCCCAGCTCTAGTCTTATAAATAGATCCATACAAGAATCATATGTCCCTTCTATCTGGCACCATGCTTACATCATTCCCTCCACAAAGGTGGCAAAAATAGTGATACCACCAACTGCAGGCCTATTCCCATCCTTTCCCCTCTTTCTAAAATACCAGAGAAAACAATACAAGCACAATTCATGGAACACCTAACTCTAAACAATCTCCTCTCTCCTACCCAACATGGTTTCTGTCCTGGCCACAGCACCATGACTGCCCTTCTTTCCTTTCTTGAAACCATAAACCTCAAATGTGACTCAGGCAAGTTCATATCCACACTATTCCTAGACTTGTCAAAGGCCTTTGACACCATATCACACACCCTACTTATATCCCAACTCCCCATCCTACACCTCTCTCCCACCACCATCACCTGGTTTTCCAGCTACTTGTCCAACCGCCAACAAGCTGTCCAATGGAAATCTTCAACCTCCCCCTTCCTTCCCACACCCACAGGTGTCCCACAAGGTTCTGTTCTTGGCCCTCTTCTCTTCAACCTATTCATTAACAACTTTCACCAATCCATCCCAGACTCATCTATCATCCAATATGCAGATAACTCAACAATCATCTGCTCAGCCTTCTCCCCCTCTGAGCTCCTAGCAAAAACCCAACTAACCTTCTCCAAAACAGAAACCTGGATACAGTCTAACCATCTGGCACTAATACAAATAAAACCAAACTAATGTTTTTTTTTTCCACCTCCCACACCCACCAACTAAATATTCTAACACCGAGACTGCACTATACTCAGAGAAAGGGCAGGTGTAAGAGAACAGTCAACAGATTTCTTTCCGTTGGAAAGAAATCGGTGATTTCGCAGTTTGCTAATTTTGTTGTTCAACATTTTGGTGTCGAACAAGTGAGAGTCGACATTTTCACCTGTCAACAATATAATATGGAAACATAAGATTTTCTAGTAGCAGATTTTCTGTCCTCCTTTAACACCCTGCTGTACATCCTCATGAAACAAGTACCTAAACAGAGTCAAGATCAAATCATCCAGGCTGTTAACTGCAGCTGCTCCAAATTGGGATGCACCAGTCACCCCTGAGTCTGTGTGAGCAAATCCAGAGTGTGAGGACATCTGTGGTAATTGCCCTTGGCCAATACCATTAGAAATGAGAACCATGATTGTCTGGGCCAATAAGGAATCACCACAATGATTTCTGGCATTTCTTTCTATAACTTCAGAATTACCATGTGACTCTGTGGAAAGGGTGGAAACTCATACAGCTCCACAGATCTATTTTTGGTGTTCCACACATCTGGACTAGTACATGAAACATCACTGCCTTGAGCTGCCAATCGTGTGGCTCTGCCCAGGATCTGCTTAGTCTGTCTGACACGATGGTTTCCTCTAACAGGATGTTTACTAGCCGAAGAGGCAGAGAATGCTACAGTGCCAGCTCCCAGGTCATCATTGCCAATGGTACAAAGGGTATGACATTGTACCACATTGTTTGTTGGGGTAGCACATCACTGTAGTATTGTCTGCAACCCCAGAACAGGACCTGGAGTTCATAGATGGTGAAGAACTTTCAAGGCATGGATCAGCAACAACATTTCCTTAATACTGATGTGCTTCCATGCATTCTTAGGGCTCCAAGTGGCCTGCACTTGAACTTCCATTGACACACCTCCCCAGTCAATGTCAGATGAATCTGTCCAGTCAGATTGCACAGAAACAGGAGGGAAGAAGGGAAGCCCTGGATTAATATTCAGCTGAGCTCTCTACCAATGTAACTCTTATCTGAAATTCTTAGGAGTATGTGATGGGTCCAACAGTTTTGAATATACCACTGAATATTTCTCATGTGGAAACAGGCCAATGATATAACGTGAATAATGGACACCATCATTCCTAGACTTTTTAGGAATTCTCTTGCCGAGGTGACATTCCTCCTGGAGAATTCCTGAAACACCATGGTAAGACAGGACCTTGTGTTCAGGAAGAAAGCCCATTATGTCAAAGTCAATTAAGCACCCCATGAAGACAAACCTTTGTGAGGGTGTTGGATACATTTTCCAAAGGTTCAACTTGAACCGTAACTGGCAGAGTAAGGTTGAGACTTTCTCTAGCAATTCCAAACACAGAGATACAGTCGGTGCACTGATCAGCAAGTTGTCCAAGAAAAACATGAATGCCAAGAATCTAACAATGGGCCACTACCAGAGCAAGGCATTCATTTAACACATGAAGTGCAGTAGGTAGCCCAAAGGACAATGCAGAGAACCGATTAGAGTGAGCCAGACGCAACAAATCTCAGATATGTTGTTAAGTGATGAGCAATGGGCATATGGTGGCATACATCCTTCAAGTCCAGGGTCACCATGAAGCAGCAGTCTGGCAAAAGAGGAAGCACTGTCTGCAGGGTAAGCATCTTGAACCTGAGGACTTTGACTAAGGTATTCAGAAAGGACAGGCCCAACACTGGTCTCCATGACAGCTCTTTTTTGCGAACCATGAAAATTCTGGAGAAGCAAACCTTTCATTCTCTCTGGAGGAAGGACTGGTTCTATAACCCATGATTCTAGCATTTGCTGATGTTTAAGAGAGAATAACAAAGTCTGGTCCAGCAGGTGAGGGGGTATCACCCTTAAATGGAGGTGGATATTCCTTCCACTGCCACCTGTAACCTCTGCCAGTGCTGTTGAGCACCCATTTATTGGAAAGCATCGATGACTAGGCCACCTTGTCAAGAGGTGGCTCTCAATATGGGTCATCCAGAGGGGGACTGGGGAAAACAGGTGCCACATTTCGGCATAATCAAAGGTTGAAAGGGGGGTATCCTTTTTTAAAAAGTAATCCCTCTTGTTAGCTTTGTCAGAGTTCTCATCCTGCCATTTCCTTTGGGAGTCTTGTCTTTGTTCAGCTGGGACTTTTGTTTGTTGAGCTGCTGAAATTTACCCTACTAAACGGAGGTAAACAAACTTGGGAATACAGAAATTGTTGGTACCCCTTGCATCAGTTTACCTTGTCATCCCAGTTTTTAATGATCTAATTACCTGTTGTAGAAAACATGCAATCAGAATCAAGTGGACCATTCATAACCTCATTTTTCTTAACTCAACATAAACTTCTCCATAAAACACTGGTAATTAAACACCTTAAAAGATACTGTGCTGGATTGCACCAGGTTCTTTCCCTGAAATTCTAGCCACTTGCCTAGCTTACCTAAAGGGACTGGGTTTGATATTGATAAGGTCATAGTTTTTTTATTGGAAGAGGTCACTGGGAACACAGAAGCAGGGTCCACAGGCAAGGAGACTCAGAGACCAAGCATGGTAAAGCACACCCTACATTTTTTTAGACTCTTTTTTTTTTCAAGCTGAGATTCATTCATCAGAATACAATTGCAAGCTTTCTTAAAAACATCCTCCAACACTGAGATCAATGTTGAGAAGGTTGCTACACCCAGGGCCTTATCCTCCAAAAGGTCATATACCATGCTGATCACAGGGGCAGACGAAGATTGCTCCCAATTGAATAGATCCCCTAAATCTAGCTGTCATTTGGGAAAAAGAAAACATCTGTACGAGTTTCTGAACCTGCTTTTCCTCAGAGGAAACTGACTAATTAGACTCTGACATTTCCAAAACCTCAGATTCCAGATCCCTGGATAGTTGAGGGGGGGGTAAGAGCACTGCATTAGTCAGAACACAGGTTTGTAGCCTGCAATCAACCGCCTGAATAATGTATCTAGCCACAGCCACCGTCTTAGGTGGAAACCCAGTGAAAGGATGCTACCCAGCAACATGGTGGGCCCTGTCTTTTTTCCATGCACTGCACTAGTAGGAGAATCCCTCTGGGGAGACATATCAACACTGGCAACAGATTCTGCAACCCTTACTTACCCTGCACCTAAAGAATTTGGTTCTTCTGTACCTGAATCAGGCAATGGTACAAACCAGGAGGATGAGTCTGACCCTTGTGTCATGTAAAGTTGTAGATCTAACACCAGCCTAGGGCTCCTCGAAGTAAAAGAAAGCAAGTGGTCCAACAGTCTGCCTAAGGCTACTCCGGAGTGACAAGCCATAGGCTAAGACATATTTCCAGATTTATTTCTACATTTTTAGCTACACAAGGGGTAGATGGGGGTACCTTATCCAAGTCCATCAAGTCACAGGACGAAAGACTAGCCAGATCAGTATCAAATACAGTGAAAATGAATGGATACAGCCTAAAACAATGTTAGACAAGAAATGAATAATAAAGTGATGAAAACTTCCTGTCAGAAATGTATAACATATAAAATGGAACACAAATCACAATTTCAATGGAAAAAAACATTTAAATGATGTGATCCTGCTCAATCCCCTCAATTAATTATAACCCCAAAGAAAAAAAACTGCAATATCAGCAGGTTTTACTGTCAAATAAAGAGCATAGGCCTTACAAGATCTAGTCAAACTAAAGACAGCAGCTTATACTAAATTTCTAATCAGGAAAAAAAAAACATTTTCAGTCAAAGCAGCAGACTCAAGAGCGCCAGAACCATAGACTGAAGGAAAGGAAGCACCCCCCCCCTTTTACAAGACCATCTTGTGTTATCCCCATGGTAGGTTCAAGATTAAAAAAAAACTCCATGGTATTGGCAGCGTCTTCTGTCTTCTTTAAGAAGGGCCCTTGTGTGTGTGTGTGTCGTGGATTTAAACAGTCTGCAGCAAAACACAGTCCACACTTAGGCACGAAATTTAAACTTCCGTTGTCATGGTACATCCTTTAAAGAGACTTCCATTGTCAGTAAAACACGATGAGCAACAACTGCAAACAGAATTCCAGGACCAGCAATGAACTAAACAGGAGATATTTAATGGCAACACATCCACCGACTTCCATTGTCAGTGCCTACGGTACAGCCCTTAAGAAGAGTGTGTTTCTGGCAAAACACAGCTTTTCCCCTGACATACTTCCAGGCAAGGAGAGATTTTTCACATATGCTGGGTTCTGCTGCTGGATATGTGTTAAAATTGTCACATATGCTGGGTTCATGTTTTATGATAAGCTGCTGGGTTTTGGGTTTGTGTTTTATGATGTGCATTTGCTGCTGCTGCGTTTGTATTGGATTGTGTGTGTGTGTGTGTGTGTGTGTGTGTGTGTGTGTGTGTGTGTGTGTGTGTGTGTGTGTGTGTGTGTGTGTCTGTGTAAAATGCCCCACGTTAGGTGTACCTGGTAGTTCGTGTTACGCAGGCTCAAATCTTGTACCTTAGGTACAAGGAACAAGAGCCTGAATTCTTTACCCATACCACCACTTGTGATTCAAAGAGTTGAGTGCATAGCTCTCAACTGTCCAGATTTTCACATATTTGGCTCATAATTTTGGTCTGTTCCTCTTAAAATTTATGGTTTTCTGGCAAATCAGTGAGAACTGAATTCACTAAATAATGATAGCCCTTTAAATTTCAGTCTTCCTATCTTTCAGGAAACACATGGTAACACAAAACACTTCATTTTAGCAACTTTCTAAGATTATACAAGCAATGTTTAAAATGTTTCCCTGGTTTTGGGCCTTTGCCCTCCCCCTAATAAATTTTATTTTTTTTCCAGATTTCTTGTGTTGTGAAGTTGAGAGATTTAGTTGAGTGTCAAGTGGATTTTACAAGGAGCTTCAGGGGAGATTCAGTGGAAGAGAAGTTTAATGCTGTTTATGCCAAGTCTGTTTGCATTGTTAGTAGCACAACAGGTAGTATATACTTGCTTTTGCTGCAGAAGGCTGTGGGTTCTACTCCCGCACTATGCAGATGGATCATTGATGCTGTACTGTGTTGTACTTTAAAGGGAGTGGATGTTGGAGTCCTGTGAATGTCCTCCTTTGAAGGAGTTCCCTAGTAACAATGAACCTGTTATCAATTTGCCATCAATTCTCTATTGCAATATTACTAGCCTCTTGATTTATACCAATCAGCCTTCTGGCTTTAAGAATGGATTTCAATGGAATTACATTATTCAAACCCGGTGGGCGGTGCGCTCCCATGTTGACGATCAAGTTTATCTCATGAATCTCCATCCTATTCTTTACATCTCCCTCTCTTAATGTTTGTGGAACACATTCCCCTGCTTTAAACTTAAACCTATGTGTGGGATTTTTAACAATATGTGTAGCAAGTGCATTATTGGGTCAGCATTTCTGATATCGCTTAAATGGCGTAAAATCTGGTCTTTAAAGTGCTGATCAGTTTTGCCTATGTAGAAGGCTCTACATAGGCAACAGGATGCCAAATAAACCAGGTGTTTGCTGGTGCAATTAGTGGTCACATTGAAAGTATATATTTTGTTGGTAAGGGGGTGAACAAACGTATTACTACTATCAATAGAGGCACATGTTTTGCATCGATGGAAGATTAGATATTAAAACTTAATTGATGTAATTGAAATTATTCACAATATGACTCACCTATGTCACATTCCCCCGATACAAAATGTAATCTTTGCAAGAACGCTACACATAATCTCCATACCTTTGATCCAAATAGCTTACCTAGGGAAACCATCTGTTAATAAATTTTTGTCTCTGCCCTTGTATCGGCTTCTCCTCATCATCCCTCAAATCTTCAGCCAAATGGATTATTTCTGCAATTGTCAGGCTTTCTTTCTTCCATTTCTTGATCACCGACTGTTTTGCCATTAACAATATTATTCAAGTTAACTCATGAAGCCATTCAAAAATTCAGGCATCTACCTCCATCATGATTAACGGTCTTTCTTCTACCGACTAGTCTGAACTTCCACGTACTGTCGTTAACATCTTTCATTGTAGGTTTTATCATCCCCATAACATGTGTCATGTCTCCCTGTTCCTCCATGCTACATTTCCAACAAGTCCTGTCAACTGCCAATAACATCCACATTAGCCTATCCACAGCATTGAAATATTTGTGGAGACACTTCTACATGAATATCCAGAATCTCCTTGACTATATAGCTTTGGAAAAGCATGCTACATGCCCTCCCGAACATTCTATGACTCATATCCATTTTGAAGAGATTTCCCCAATGTCTTTTAAAGTGCTCTTTGACTTCTTAGAGCTCTTTCCCCAACAACATATGCACCTTGAAAATTACTCCATTTTCTGGGCTGCACTTTTACCTCATCTCTAAAACCCAATTTACTAATCCTAGCCATTTATTTTGCTCTATGAGTCAAGTTCATATGGCTGATCTCCTTCCCCAGTATTAGGACAGGCACCTGTTGAAAGTCTGTATTTACTTATCACATCTTCCCAGGTCAAGAATCTGCCTCCATCTATTAACTGAACCTAGCACTTGATCTCTGACTGCAAACACCTCCATCTTCTTACAACTGTATGAACCCACACATCAGTATTTTTTTCTGTCTGCTATAGGTAGAATATCATCACAAACTCATTTCAACATTCTTTTTAAATATCCTACTGACCCCCTCACAAACTACACCAAATACTGGCAATCTAATTACTTGTGGAACTTGATTTGCAAGAGTGAAGATGCATCTGGAGGACTGAAAAGGGAAAATATAACAAAAGAGGATAGATTTCTGAAGAAGCTTATGGAAATATTTGGCATGTAAAAATGAATTCAGTAATAGGAACTCTAAGAGAATTTACATATTAATTCCCCAAGGGACAATAACTGGGCTAGACTAGACATAAATTATATGTACATTTATTTGCAAATTTCAACCCACATCCAATAACTATCATGTAACAGTAACTACTAAGATAAAAATACAGGGTAATGAAGTAAAACTGAGACCCTGGTGCTTCTCCAACTACCTGTTAAAAACAGAGGAATGTAGAGAATGAGTAGTGGAAAGTATTCAAGGATTATTAGGGAATACAGACATTTCTTCAGAAGTTATAATTACTGAGTGGGATAAAATTAAACTGGAATTTAAACAGGGTAGAAATAAGAGAAAAACAGATTGGGTTAGGAAGTAAGAAGAATTATTTAGAGGGGTTGACCAATGTTAAGGTATTGTAAAATAAGGGGAATCTCACAGAACAACAGGAGGTGCAATTGCAGAGTGCTAAAAAGAAAATAATACAAATTTGCACACCTATACAGCAACAAACCTTATATTACACACATTTTCACAACACATAGCATATTCCTGCTTGTCTCTCCACTACTAAAACTCTAAATGTCTAGACCATTTAATACATACTTAACCCATCTTCCCTTCTTCCTTACACCCAATATCATAACATCATGCACAAACTATAAATATTATTCTAGCAATTCTAGCATCATTAGCTTACATTACCACATATCATGTCCACCTCATCAACCCAATTCTGCATCAGACCACCTCCACATTTCCTACTGAGAAAACTATTTCATTTAGATTTCTCTTTCAATCATCTATCATTCATATGCCAAACTCTCACCATACCTCACTACCTACCATTGCCTCCAATCAACCCACTAAATTATCCACAAAATGTGACAAGTATTTTACTAAACTCATAAAAACCTTGGCACAAATAATAGCCAGATTGTCTCTCAGTGGAGATATAACACCCCCAATCCTGGACCATCCATTTCTAACAGCAGCATACCTACCCAAAACCATTCTCATGCTATATTCACAATCTCTAGAAAAGCAACAGATCTCTTACTACTTAATATTCAAAGTATCTTAAATAAAATACATGAATTTCATGGTACTCCCTCAGTATACTTTCCAGATATAGTTCTACTAACAGAAACATGGCTAAAACCAGACATTACAAACAACAAAATCCTAGCACCAGGCTACAATATACTACGTAACGACCCCAAAAGCAAAAAGGTGGGGGCGTCGCAATAGTTTTTAAAAATCACCTCACAGTTGAAACACTGGATCTCACCTACCCCCCCCCCCCCAGACAATACAGAACTTATCATTTCTAGAGTAAAAATTAACAACTTCTTTCGGCTTTTCCTGGTTAGGGGTCACCACAGAGGATCACCTGTCCGCTCATGATTGGCAGTGGATTTTTACGGTGTCGAGTTGCCAGCCCGACGGTCAACCTTCCACAGAAAGCACATGCACGCACTCACACCTAGGGCCAATTTAGAGTGCCCAATCCACCTACAGCATTGTCTTTGGGATGTGGGAGGAAACAGGAGCACCCAGAGGAAACCCATGTGACCACTGGGAGGACATGCAGACTCCACACAGAAGGTACCCCAGCCAAGGATCGAACCGGAGAACCTCTTACTGTGAGGCAGCAACACTAACCGCTGTACCACCATGGCTGCCCAAACTAAAAATTAACTCCAAAAAAGTAATTAACATAACTGGATGTTACATGCCACCCAGCAATAACATAACAAGGCATGAGAGCTTACTCAGCTGCGCCTCTGAGACATGCCTCATGAAACTATCGTTATGGGAGACTTTAACATAGACTGCCAAACATGTAATTCAGGGAATCTCACAAATTATATCAACCCTTCATGGGTTTTCCTAAACCATTAAATCACCCACAAGAAGTGATAAATCTTGACTGGATCTTGATAACAGACCAGCCCAAGCTTATCACTCTGGTTGCCTTCCAAACAGTGACCGAGTGACCAACTTTCTTGATAAGACCATGCTCAGCTATGGCCAAAACCCACAACATTAAAGTTAATGAGAGATAAGAAACTTTGATGCCACTAACATTAAAACAACTCTGGAAAAATATAACTGGAGGCCTCTCAAGCTACTCAGCCTTGAGGATGCTGTTAAACACTTCAATTCCACCTTTCTAAACATTCTCGACTTCTGTGCACCCCCCAGAACCATCAGAATCAAATCCAACTATGCTCCTTGACTGACTAGAGACTAGATCTCTCTTGAAAACTAGAGATAAAGCCTGGGCTCAATGGCAAAAAAAAATAGATCCCATGCTTCAAAGCTAACTTACCTAGAGCTAAGAAACAAATCCAGAAAATGGTGGAGCAAGATAAAATAAACCACTACATCCCAAGACTAGCTTCAAAAGAAAAATTGCCAAGGACTCCAAATATAACCACAAAGCATTTTTAGCTATGTCAAGAAACTAAGTGGAAACTCTCAGGTCTGCTCTGAGTTACTGCAGAATGGCAAAAAATACACTGAACCGACTGATATTGCCAACATTCTGGCAGACAGGTTTAGTGCAAACTTCACCCCCCCCTCTCACCCCTAAAGGGCCCATAACCATACCAGAAGAATGTAGTGCCCGGGTAATCACTGACACACAGGTTAAAACAGCCCTATCCAAAGCCAAAAATACAGCTTCAATGGGACCAGATGGTGTCCCAGGCTGTGTCTTACACGAGCTCCAAAATGAACTAACCCCTCACCTAAACACACTGTTCAAACTCAGCCTCTCTACAGGCTATGTACCTATAGAGTGGTGCACAGCAACAGTTATCCCACTCCACAAAGGTGGAGCCACAACGGACCCTGGGAATTATTGCCCTATAAGCCTGATTAGCTTGGTTTGCAAGGCTATGGAGCGCATCATCATGGAATTCATTAACAGAAATATTGGGAACCTTCAAACATTGGACCCTACCCAGTTTGGCTTTGTTAAGGTCAGATCATGCCTCCTAAACCTGGTGGACTTCTTTGAGACAGTTATCAAGGCTTTAGATGAAGGAAAAGAGGTCCGCACAGCCTACCTAGACCTCGCAAAGGCTTTCAACACCATTCCCCATTCTGGTATTATAGACAAGCTCACCAGCCTGAACATAAACCCCTACGTCACGAGATGGGTTGCCAACTGGCTCACAGATAGAACCCACATGATGAGAGTTGCAGGCTCTAGATCTGACTCTAAACCAGTTACAACTGGCGTCCCCCAGGGCTTAGTCCTAGGACCCCTCCTGTTCAGTATATACTTCTCAGAGGTACAAGCAAGCACAGGAGGACTATAGCTGACCAAGTTTGCAGACGACTGCAAACTGGGGGCCATAATTGACTCTCCAGCTGATAGACATCCTCCAGAAGGGTCTCACTGAGACGGATACCTGGTGTCAAAATCATGGCCTCAAGCTAAATGCCAAAAAGTGCATAGTCATCCCCTTTGGAAAAAACAAAGTACCCACGAACTACCACATACGTGGTAGTCCCCTAAAATACAGAAAATGTAATAAGGGATCTGGGGACCGAAGCAGATAGCAATCTCTCCTTTGATAATCATATTGCCAAGATGGTTAGAAAATCCTTCTATGTGGCCCACCTAATCACAAAAGGGTTCGCATCTAGAACAAAAGAGGTTATTGTGCCCCTCTACTCATCACTCATCAGACCCATTATAGAGTACAATGCCCCATTTGAGATGTACCTTACAAGACACCTGCAACAGCTGGAAAGACCACAGAAGTACCTCACCAAGAGGATTACTAGCCTCAAACATATGCCCTATGTAGCCTGACTGAAGAAACTCCAGCTGTACTCGGTTGCATACCGCTTACTCAGAGGTGATCTCTGCCTGACATACAAAGCCATGTCCAACCCAGAATTGATGGACATGCTCCACCTAAAAAAAAAACAAATCCCCGAGAGCCACACTATCTAGGGATCTAAACCGCACCACAATGATAAATAGGATGTGCTGGAGGGATAGATTCCTGTCCCAGAGACTCCCTATGCTTTGGAACAGGATTCCAATCTACATTAGGCAGAGCCCTTCACTAACACTCTTCAAGAGAAATGTTGAGTGGATGAGAAACAGAAAATTTACCCCGGGGATCACTGCAGTGGCTCTACTGGACAGAGGCACAGGGAACTAATCTAAGGGTGTGGCGAAATCCAACATATTCTGGCTAGGCTTATAGATGCCTTCAGGCAGATAGTCTAGTACTTACCTATGAGCCTATGAACTATAATATAAAAACTAAATGCCAAAATAACCCTCAAGTTTTAGTCAGCCATTAATAACATTCTCCTTCCAGGTAAATGTACTACGCCCTTACCAATCACTACAAATACTTCTGAAAAACATAGCCACCCAATGCAATAAATTCTTCACAGATTCCATCCTAGCACTAATTCTCATATATCAACCTCTACCTTATCGCCTACTACTTCAAATAATGAAAATGCCTTTAACTTACAACCTGTCTCCATATATACCATTAAAAAACTGCTAAATAAATTAAAACCCACCACTTTAGTCACAGATCAGCTTCCTTCAGATTTTATGAAAATTGCTGCTGATGTAGTAGCTTACCCAATTGCCATCCTCATTAACTGTTCCAGATCGAAAAACCTACTCCCAGAGATCTGGAATATCTCCCACATTACTCCACTGCATAAGAATGGTAATTCAAAAAAAAATTAACAGTCATGCAATTGCTATACTTTCCTCTCTATCCAAAATTCTAGAGAGGTGTATACACACACAAATCATGGGCTACCGCAATACGCACAAATGTCTGACAGACACAGAACACTGGTTTTGACTTTCCCATAGCACCACCACCACTGCTCTTATGTCATTCATCCATGCAGTAAATAATCACAGAAATAGTGGGCATTATGTATCCACAATTTTCCTTGACCTTTCCAAGGCCTTTGATATGGTTAGTCCTAGCAAACTTATTACTGCTCTTTTGGAACTAAATCTTAGTAATAACACCATAAGCCTTTTCCAAAGCTACTTAACCAGCCATCAGCAGGCAGTTCAAAGGCAAAAGGAGCTTTCTTCTCAACTACCATTCTTACTTGGGGTTCCTCGAGGTTCCATCCTTGGCTCCTTACTGTTCTCCATTTTCTCAAATAACCTTCATACTTCTGCACAACACGTCTCAATCATCCAATACGTGGATGATTCCACATTAATTTGTGCTGCACCTTCACTCCAGGAACTTCAGTTATTAACCCAAGAAGCCTTTCTGTCTGTTGAGAAATGGCTTACAGAGTTACATGATCTTCCACCCTACTAGACACATTACAGATATCTCTTCCGTTAACATCATATCCCCCAATAACACTATCCCCCCTGTTACACATACCAAACTACTAGGAGTACAAATTGACTAACATGAAATTTGATATCCACATCTCCTTGAATATAAAGAAAGTTAATAAAAAATTGGGTATTCTCTATAGAAAGAAATGCTTTCTCACAAAAGACACCAAGGCCATATTATAGCATGCACACCTTGTCTCATGTCTCCTCTATGACTGTCCAATCCTAATAAATTTCAAAAAGCCAGATATAACAAAACTAGAGTCATGCTACAACAAAATTAAATCCGCCACTGATACCAGCTACAGAACTTAGCACTGCCAAGCCCTAAAATAGCTCAACTGGCTGGAACTCCCCCAGTTCCTCCTTTACAACCAATTAACCCACAACATTCTCTACCATCCAGATAAAACTCCATCACTACAACATCTACTACAGCCCTATACCAGCAACAGAGTACTACAATCAAATAATAAACAACTTCTCAAAGTAAAAAAGTCAACAATACAGTAGGGACATTCCTCCTCTTTTATTACATTGACAAAAAATGGAATACCCTACCCATCAACATAATATCGAATACCTCCTTAGTACACTATAAAAGATCACTAAAGACATACCTGACAGGAATATGGCTCTGTAAGTGTATCAGTCCAGATTAGACCAACACCCTCATCTCCTTTAAAACTATATTCCTATCTTTCATACCATCTATTATAGCTACTTTCATACAAACCTTCACTACGAGTGTTAGAGTAACTGTTTGAAGTTTTGTTGGAATAGTCTATATGTAAATGTTCTACTTTTAATTGATTTTGTTCTGTTATAGACAAATTCTATATAAATGATGTTATTAACTGTACAGGGTGATGTGACATCTTAGACCTTGAAACTTGTATTATACTGTACTTAGCAATGTGTAAATGAACTTGTCAAACTCATTGTCAAATGTAACGTCTCTTAAATGTGGAGCTTTTCTCCCTGGGCCTCCGGTGAAAAAGGATTCGTGTCTAGTCTGACTTTCTCTGTAACCAAATGTAAAATAAAATAAATAAATAAATAAAAATAATGAATATCTGGATAATATGCATACATTTACAAAAAACTGCTATTAATCAAGTGTTTTTTGATCACTCCAGAGCACAAAATCTCTTACACAATGACTTAGGTAACAGAAAGCAGAAAGGGTTGTTGCACAACTTAGAGAACCTTTAACAAGAAAAAAAAAACAGAGATCCTGTAAAGGTATTAGAGATATTTCAGAAATTTTATGGAAATTTGTATAAAGCAAAGAAATGTTGAAATCAAGAAAAAGTGAAAATTAAACATTTATGGAAGAGTTGACTAGGGCAGAGTTAGATAGAGGTAGAATAGCCTCAACAATTAATAGTTAAGACAGGAGGAGATGAGATAAAAACGGCGATGTATAATCAATCTGTAGGAAAGTATCTTGTAATATATGCTATTCCAGTAGAATTATGGAATCTAGGAGGGAAGAAAATAAGGATCTGGAAGGTTTTAACGATATTTTAAAAGAAAGGGAAGCATCAGCATCCTGGAAGAAAATTGTAGTGGCTCTAATACATAAAGATGGCAAAGACCCTTAAAACCCAGATTCATACAGGTGTATTTCTAAACCATGACTATAAAGTTTTTATGTCTATAATAGCTAAAAGAATGGCAAAGGTGTTGCCAAAATTGGTAGATACGGATCAATGTGAGCTTGTGGAGGTGAGGCACAAATCTGACAAAATTAATAGTACAATGATCATCCAGAGGGAAGCAGAGTGCAAGAAAAAACACTATTGGTGGTGATCTTGATGCAGAAAAAGCATTTGACAGAGTAAGCTGGGACTTTATGAGGAGAGCAATGGAAGCATTTGCTTTCCCGGATACAATAAAAAGTTAATTAGTAGGATATACGAGGGATCAGAGGCAAAAATAAAGTGGAAGGGTTCCTCTCTAATAAGCTTGAACAGAGGAACCAGGAGGGGGGTGTTCTCTTTCCCCTTTGTTATCTGTATTATATTTAGAGCCTCTGGCAAAGAAAATAAGGGATTTAGAAATTCAAATATAGAGTTGGTATGGTAATCAAAAAAGTTAACTTTATTAGTAGACAGTATTATTTTGACCTGATAAAACCAGAAAAGGACATCTCAGTGTTGTGGAACATTCTGAGGCAGTTTCAAGTTTTTTCGGGATATAAAATTAATGAGAACAAATGTTATAGCTGTAAACAGTGTACCTACTCATGAATTGGTTCAGCAATACCTATATTTATAATGAGGACATGATAAAATGACATATTTAAGTGTATTGGTGAAAAGGTTTCTGTTATGGCAGCTAAGGATATGTGGGAAGAGACTAAACAAAACATAATGCAGAAACTGAGAAACTGGAAGCTCTTGATCATGGATATGAAATTATGGATAGCAGGGATATTTTATCAACCATGAAAGTAGTTGTGGACAATAATTAATAAAGAGTTGAAAGATTTTATCTGTGAGGGGAAGAGGGCAAGAGTCAAGTGGGATAAGCTGATCCTTCCCCTAGAACAAGATGGTTTAAGATTATCTGATTTGAAGAGATTTTACAACTACACAGTTGAGGCTCATATACAGAACACAAGCAGAAGTTTATAATTCAAAGTGGAAAAGGATGATGATGTAGCAAAATGGAAGTTCAAGAAATAGAGAGTGAGTGGGATTTTGGAAGCAGGGACTTAAAGACAGCAGCAGCAACAACCATACAGAATATTATATTCATAAAGTAGCAGAAATTATTCTAATAACTAAGCCAATATGAGAAAGAAGATTTTGCCAATAGGGATGACTGGAAGTAGGGGTACATAAAATAAGCAAGAGGAGGCTGGAATTCACTGCAGAAACCTGGTAAAGGAAACAAACTATTGGGAGAAAATAACTCCAGCAGGAAAGGTAATAGAGTGGGATGAGGCCAAAGAGACATTTGAATTGCAGTCTATAGACTGGCCTCCCTACTAGGGCTTGATCTCAGAGTACAAGCAAATAGAACGGGACAGAGGGATTTTAAGTGAAAGACCTGCTTTGGTAGACTTTTCAGTTGAATCTAGAACAGAAGCAGCTGTTACAAAAGGGATAGCAGTAATGCATAAAAATATTGGATGATAACTATAAGAATCAATCAGAAAATTAGAAAAGACCGAGAAGAGAGACTGGAAAAGCAATTTACAAGAAAACAATGGGAAGATATATGTACGTTTCCTAAGTATGTAACCATGTCCTGAAGGTTTAGGATTTTTGTTTGGAGGTGCTTCCATAGATATTTTTAAACCCCAACCAGACTTCAAAGAGTTTTTACTCTGGTAGATAGCAAATGTTGGAGGTGTGAAAGAGAAGAAAGATGTAACTGGGAACATATGTGTTGGGAGTGTAATGTGTTGGCAGATTTTAAAAATTCCCTACATGGTACTCTATCAGAAATATTGGGTGAGCAAATGTTTGTCTATGTCTTAAGTGATAACTTAATAAAAGGTGCTTAAAAAAGATGTTTATGATATTGATGTGATGACACTGCAGGTGAAGCTGTGACGAAGACAAGGAAGATGACAATGAAGATGCACTGAAGAAGACAGATGATTTTAGTGAATCTGCAGTAAAGATAGAAAAGATGAACCTGACAAAATGGAATGAAGACGTCAGATGATAATGGTTATGCAACGAAGATGGAGATGAAAATGATTAAATTAAACACAGATGATTAACACTGATGATGATAGGAGGCAGTGGAGAAGAAGATGTGATGTAAATATAGTGAACATGATGATGCAGGGAAGATGACAACGATGAAGATGATCCATCATTTTCAGTTCATTTTAATCACTGCATCTTCACACATCATTGACATCAACTTCACTGACATAACCATATAATTTTCATTACTGCTTCTTCATTATACAATCATCTCATCTTCATCTTTCATTCATCACCACTGCGTATTAATCATCTTCATTGTCTCTTCAGTGTTGTGAAGATGATTAAGTGATGGACTGATGCAGAGCCAAAATTATGAAGATCATTTTTGAAGACAACAGTAAAGATGCAATAATGACAATGAAAAAGGTAGTCATATTGACAGTGAAGATTATGAAGATGCAATGATAATGAAAATATGATGAAAACAACAGTGGTGATAAAGATGTAATGACATATTTAGCTTCAGTGTCTTTATTTTTACTTCATCTTTGCCATCCTTACTAGACCTTTAATGCCATTTTCACCATCTTCATGTTCATCATATCTTCATCATATTCAGTGCATCTTCACCTGCAATGCTATTGCAACGTTTTCGTCTAGATCTTCATCTTTTTATCTTATGCATTGCATCTTCACCTGCATTGACATTCCATTTTCATTCTCACTAATGATTACTGGAATAATTTGTCAAATCTATAGCTACTTCTGCCACGTATTCAGAAATTCTATTAATCTCTTCACAGTCAGAAAAAGTAATTTCCTCCAATCATCTGGACCAGATTTTCTATGTGATAACATACTGGGTGTTTTTCAACTTGTGCTTTTAAGAGGGTGTTTTTAACTACTACACTGTTAATTCCTTGGCTTGTGACACAAATATATGCCTTGCCAGGCAGTACAACTTCATTGCTGGATTAAAGACACAACAAATAAAATCTAACAGGAAAACACACCATTAAAGGCAATTTGTCTTGTATCAAAAAAAAACAGAGGTCCAGTGAAATCCAAATTATTGAGAACTGGATATAAGTGAGTTTTGATAATTGCTGTTCTTATCCTATTGTCATAGGTGGCATTTTTCATATTGTCCAGAACAACCATCACTGCAGTGTCTTCGGACATTACAGGCTATATGTCACACTATACAGACCACCCTGTATCCTTAATCTAATGTAAATTCCATGTTAACTTCCTTTCGGTATATCATTAGCATGCACCTACGAACAAGAACACTTATTATTTATTTTACATTTGTTTACTGGAAGAATCCAACTGGGCATTAATCCCATTTTCAGTGAGGCCCAGAGAGAAAAGCTCCACAATGGTTAGTACAGTAAGTGAAGTACACAAGTTATTGAAGTACAGTACAAAAAGACAGCAGCTGTTTGTATGCTAATACAGTATAATATGCATAGAAAAGTATACAATAAGGCATTACACTAAAAATATACAATACAGTTGTAGGACACATTGTACAATTATATGGTTACAATCATACAATAGTTAATAAAATAAAACACAAGTTGTTTATGCACTGAACTCAGAAAGTAGCTTTTGTAAGCTTGCACAGTAATTTCAGCATAGATACCTGTATACTATACAAATATGTACAGATATGTACCATTATGGGAAGCAAACCAGGGTCTGAACAAAAGCATATCCAAGATCTGTTTAAATGTGAGCGGAGGAGTTTTTTGAAGTTATTTTTGTTTTCTGTGGGCCTAATATCTAGGGGGATGGAATTTTAGGTTTCTGCAACAGAAGCAGAATACAGGGAGTCCCCGAAGCTATTTTTGCTTTTAGTTATGTTAACCATTGTTTTGTTGGTGGATCTTAGTTGACATTGGTTAGAAGACAGATGTTCAGCAGGCCCTGTAGTGCAGAAATGTTATTGGGCTTATATAGGATTTGGTGGCCCATTGTAAGTTGGTTATATGTGAGTAGGTTAGGCAATTCTAGACAAAATAATGGATTGACTGCTAGGCAGTGATGTGTACTGAAGGGTGAGTCAGTTTCAAATTTAGCTATTTTATTGTAGCAAGGTTTAGTTTCCTTAAGTCTGCTTTGTTTAGGTTGATGAGTATGGGGGAGACATAGAGCAGTGTGGAGACTAGGTGGGTTCTAGTCACGGTAGCTTTACTATTGCTGGTGAGGTACTTTTTGCATCTATATGGGGTTCTGAGCTTTTTATGGATTTTTTTTTGTCTGTGCAATATGCATATTGAATTTCATGTTGTGATCTATGATGACTCCCAGCAGTTTTGTGTGCTTGACAGGTGTGATAGGGGTGTTATTAGCAGAGTATATTGTGAATGGAGGTATGGGATCTAAGGCTCTTATGGGATGGACTATCATTAGCTGGGTTGTTTTTGGGGTTAAGTATTAGTTGAGAGTTAGCTAACCAGGTTTCAACAGCAGCAAAGGATTCTTGAGTCAATTTTTGGAGTTGAGGGAGTGATGGGGTGGAACGTATTAGGATGGAGTCATCGGCGTACTAGACTAGAGTGGCATGCCAGGTGGCTTTGTGAAGTTGGTTGGTAAAGATGCTGAAGAGGAGAGGACTGAGGATAGATCCATGGGGGAAGAAAATGAATTTTGCCATTTTACTGCCTGTTGGCGATTAGCTAGACAGTCCTGAAAAGAGGGTAGAGTGGAGTGGCTTAGATTAAGATCAGAGAGAGCAGTTAAGAGTTTGGCATGGGAGACCATATTAAAGGCCTTGGAGAAACCTAGGAATACAAGGTTGCAGTTGTTGCTATGTTGATTTACAGTACTGGTAATGCTAATAAGGGCTGTGGTAGTGCTGCGATTGGGATGGAATCCATGTTGGGTTTTGGTCAGCAGACTGTTAGTAACAAGATAGTTCATTATTTGGGAATGTGTATTTTTTTGAGGATTTTTGAAAGGCGAGACAGAATGGCAATTGGACAGAAATTAGATAGTTCCACTGAGTTACCACCTTTGTGAAGTGGTATTATATGTGAAATTTTCCACCGAGAGGGAATGTGTTGTTCTGTTGATTAGCAAGGAAGCTGGGATATGAGATGGCTTTGGCTGCAGTCTTGAGGTATTCTTCAGGCAGATTATCAGCAGCCAGAGCTGTGGGTTGAAATTTATTTAGATGCTTGTATATTATACTAGAAGGGGCAGGTTGTAAGGACAAATGGTTCTGACTAATAGGTGATGATGACAGCATTGGATATAAAGTAAGAGAATTATTATTAGTGAGGGCTAGAATGGATTTGGTGAAGTATTCATTGAAATGGGTGACAACACTATTGGTGGTGGTATTGATGTTTTGGGGGTGGAGTACTGGTCTTTCCTGACTGCAGAATTTTATTGATGGCAGCCTAGAACTTTTGTGGGTTATTTTTGTGTTTTGATTGGATGTTTGTATAATGGTTCTTTTTGTATGTTGTAATTTGTTTTTTTGGCTTTGTTCCTTAGTTCCAGGTATGCTTGTCTATTAGAGTTTTACTGTGATGGCATATGATCCCATACTTTATTGCATTGTTTTAGTAGTAGTTAGGTATCTTTGGTAAGCCAGGGGGCATAGTTAGATTTAGTTCTAACAGTTCTGATATGGGTGAGGTGATTTAGAATGTCAAGGAAAGTGCTGAAGCAGTCTACAGCAGTATCCAGGGGGAGAAATGAGAGTAGTCCCCAACTGCATTGATTTAGTGCAGATATGAAGTCTTGTGTTTTGAAATTCTTTTTATACCAAATTTGCTGGAGGGTGGTGGATATTATTGGTGTCACTTGGTGTCTTATTACAAAGGTGGGTAGGTGGTCGCTGAGGGTGTCTGGAAGGGAAACAGAGAGGTAGAGTTGAGATAGCCGGTTAATGAGGATCCACTGTAGGATGGATTGAATGAGATTGATGTGGTTGGTGGGGTGGGGTGAGTCACAGGAGAAGTAGTCAGTATTTAGGTCTCCCAGTGGGATTGTTTCTTGGAGGAGGTTTTGGGAAGCCCAGTCTAGAAGGGATTATACTATATTAATGTTGCTGGCAGTGGGTATATAGGTGCAGATTATATCTAGGTGTTTTTTTTAATTGCTATTTAGCTTGGTGAATATAGTTTCTTCTTTCTTGAATTTTGGTTGGTCATTGACTAACATATCAATGGTAAGGCTATTTTTAAAGAGTAGTGCAATACCCTCCACTTCTTTTGGATGTCTTGTCTGAGAACATTATACCTGGAGGGGGACAAATTTATTATCACTGATTTGTGGTTTTAGCCAGGTCTCTGTGAGAAAAACTATGTCAGGGGATTAAAGGGTCAGAGTTGCACGAAGTGCTGAAATTGTATTCAGTATGCTTCTTCTTATATTGATAAGAAGTATTAGGAGGTCAGTGGATTTCCTGGGGGTTGGGTAGAATGTTATTCATCTGGTTGCAGGGGGTCATAGTTATTTGTAGGGTCAGGATTTGGGTGTACATCACCACTGAGTATGATTTGGGATGCTATCTGAATGATAGTTTTTAGGTATTTTGCTATAAATGTACTGTACAGATGTTATTTGGGTAAATTACTTAAGAAGGTACATGACAGAAGTAGCAAAATAAAAATACTTGTGCAATATTATGTGATGCAAGGTTGTCATGCTTAACATTTCCAAGTACCTCTGCATGTATATTATAAATTCACCATCACCATGTAGAGAAAGTTCAGTTGTGTAAGTAAACTCACCATAACAGATGTTTAAATAATTGCTGCAGCAGCCTTAGCTATATGGGTTAATTCCTGTATAGTATATAACAGCTAGCCAGTTTCCAAAGCTTCAGAGCACCTTCCACACAAGCAAACGGTCAGTCAGCTCAAGCTGAGCCAAATACAAAGACAAGTTTGGGCCCCAAGCCTTTCAGAGCTTTCATGCCAACAGACAGACAGAGGCTGAGCCACAAAAGGACAATGCTAGAAATAACAAAAAAAATAAATAACTGTCCACATCCTGGCATAAACACACCAAAATATGACAGGATGAATGGAATGAGTGGCTACTGCAGCAGTGATCATTTGAACATCTACTGTTATGGTAAGTTTACTTACATAGCTGTACTATATTCATCATACTGATTACTGCTGCAGTAGCCTTAGCTATTTGGGTAAATTACCCTAGCTTATTACATTTGGGAAATAGAAGAACAGTCCAGGAGCTGCTGGAGAAAAGTCCTAGCAAAGCTTGATCTTGATCTGCACCTAGAGAAGGGATCAAGCTTATGATGAAGTATGCACAGAGGACTAAGTAGCAGCTTCTAGAATCCAACCCTTTCCAAAACGCCATATATGAAGTAAAAGCCCTGGCAGAGTGTGCCTCGACTCTGCCTGGAATATTTTTGCTGGGGTAAGTATAATAAAAGGTTATAGCCCTAGGCAACTATTTGGAAATAGTCTGCTTTGTAACAGTTTGTCCCTTCTCCTTACCTTCACAAGACATGAACAACTGATCCTTAGGTCTGAAAGATTTAGTTCCATCAAGATAGTACCCAAGCTGTCTGTAGACATCCAAGGTATGCAATATCCTCTCTCGTTTTGAGGTTCAGGAAAGAAAACGGGACAATGGATAGTTTGGCTAAAGTAAACTTGGATACCACTTTAGGTATAAAAGAAGGATTAATCCTCAAAGAAACCCTGTCTCTGTGGAAAATGAGATTGGGTTGGCTCACCATAAGATCTTGCAACTCAGATATCCTTCTTGCAGAGGTCAATGCTATCAGTAAAACAGTTTTCCATGTTAAGAACCTTAAATCAGCCAAGTTAGCTGGTTCAAATGGAGCAAGGGCTTCTCTAACACAAAATTAAGATGTCAAGGACGGGCCACTATTTTTCTTAGAGGCTTCTTATGCAAAACCCCTTTCAAAAATAATTTGACATGAAAATGTAGTGAAAGAGGATCCATTGTTACATATGGTGAGATGGCCAATAACTGAACCTAGATGGAGGAGTATGAAAGACCATAGATAGTAACTCGCATAAATATTGGGAGACCAATGATCAACTAGGCCTTGGTGGGTCTTATGTTGTTTCCACCAATTAAAAACTTTTTCCATTTAGTAATATATGATTTTCTAGTAGCAAGATTTCTTGTCTCCATTAATACCTACTGTATGTCCTCAGTAAAAAGGTTCTTAAGGGAATTAAGACCCTAACATCCAAACAGTCAACTGAAGTTGATTGGTGCCCGGGTCCTATCAACCACCCTTGCTCTTGTGTTAGTAGAGCCAGTCTGTGAGGATGCTTGTGATAATTGCCCCTGGCCATTTCCAAAAGAAGGGACAACCACGGTTGCCTGGGGCAGAAGGGAGTCACCAGAATGATCTTGTGGGATTCCTTCTGAATCTTTAGACATACACTGGATATCAGTGGAAAGGGTGGAAAAGCATACAGGATCTTTCCTGTCCAAGGAAAAGAAAAGGCGTTTGTTTTCCAGGTTTTCTTGCATGGAGTCTTAGAGCAGAATCTTGCCAGCTGATTGTTCTGAGAGGAGGCAAACAGGTCTACTTGAGGAACTCCCCATAGGTGTATAAAATCTTGTAAGACCATCTGATCTAGTTTCCATTCATGAGGACCTGCCCTTGTCCTGATGAACGTATCTGCCACACAATTTTGCTCTGATGGAATGTCAGATGCCTGTAGAGTGAGACTGTGCTGTGAAGATATATCCCAAGCTAACATAGCTAGTCTGCAAAAGTGGACAGGTATGACCTGGTTCCCCCCTTGCTTGTTGATGTACCACATAACTGTGGTATTGTCTGTACCAACTTGAAGGGATCTCAGGGATCAAAGAAATTCAGAGAGTCAAATGCCTTGATCAGGACAAGCTTCACTTTTATATATATGTGCTTGTATTTGTCCTTTGTCCCAGACACCTTGCACTTTTTTGGTTCCTGAAACTGCTTCCCAAGCAAAATCTTAGGCATTTGTGGTGACTGAATGCTTTGAGACAGGGAGGGAGAAAGGGTAACCAAGATTTAAAGAGATTTGCTGCCTCCATCACATGATTTCTCTTCTCACAACCCCCAGCACTGGGATTTGAAAAGACAAAGGATGTTGGTGCTGGGACCAAAGATACTTCTCATACTATTGCATCTTTCTCACTTGGAGTCTTGCCAGGGCCATCATGAAAACTATAAATATCAGACCTAAAATCCTGAGGTATTCCCTTTGAGTGACCAAAGTGGAACACCTTAGAAATATATCTAGATATAAATCTATGTTTTACTGTGGAAGAAAAGTTCTTTGAACTGAGTTGCCTAGTAGACACCCCAAGAACAGAATCCCATGTGAAGTTGTCAAAAAAAACTTTTCAATATTGTCTTGGAACCCCAGCTTGTCTAAAACATCTCTCGCAAAGTGAGAGATTGCTAACACTTTGAAAAAGACTCTCCAAAGATGAGAGCGAGCTGTCTAAATATGGAAAAATGTGGATGCCCTTGTAACCTTTCATGAGGTATAAATGCAGCTAGACCACTTTGTGAAAACTCTTGATGAGGTGAATAATCTAAAAGGTAAGGCAGAAAACTGATAATGTGATCCAGACACACACAACCTTAACAAACACCTGAAGTCAGGATAAATAGGAATATGATGATCAGCTTCTTTTAAATCTAATATTACAATGAGACTTGAATGAGGTAGAAGAGATAACAGGTGTGAAGTGATATGATTTTGCATTTGAGCACTATCACAGGTTTAGGAAAGAAAGGTCCAGAACTGGTCTCCAAACTTTTTCTTTGTTTGCCAATAAAAACATCTTAAATAAAATCCTTTCAATACCTAGGAAGGTGGAACTGGTTCTATCACTCCTGGGACAGCATGTGATGAATGACAATTGTAAATAAGAGTCTGGTGTGTTGGATGAAGGATTAAACCCCACAAAGGAAGAATTTCCTCCCACTGTCATCTATAACCTCGATGAATGGTCTTTAGAACCCATTTGTCTGAAAATATCTGTTGTCAAGGAGAAAAGTGAAGAGTCAGACTTTCTGGAAGGGAAATTGGGCTGCCAGGATGAGGGGGTGGGCGATCAAGGTCCCTTAAATAGTCATTCTGACTTATTGGACTGTCCATTAATAGTCATCCTGACTGGTTCTGGGAGATTCCAGAATTCCTTCTGGAACCCAATTGCCATTTCTTCTTACACATCTGTTTACCTGTATTTTGTTCAGACTTTTTTTTTTTTTTTTGGCCAAAACTGGATGAGGGTTAGACAATCCCTTAGAAAATTGGGAAAAGGAGGGCTGAAAAAGTTTAGAGATTCCTTCTGTCAGCTTACCTGTTTTATCACACTTTTTGATACCTCTACAAGCAGACATCCAAATGAGAATTTAAAATCTCATTTTATCATCATCTGAGAGGTTCTGTGAACACAGTCAGGCAAACCTCCTCAAAACAGTACCAGTGGCCATAGCCCTTGAAGAAGTATCAACAAAGTTGTACAAGCACTGCAAACAATTAGTAGTGATTTGTACAACAGAAGAAACTAAACAATTAAGCAAATCTTTGTTTACAAAAAAGAAACTGCAGACAAAACATTTGTCATACTTTCACAATTACTCAGAACAAACTAATATTTGAGCCTGATAATTCAAAATTCTGAAAATCAAAATTGCAGAAGCATATACTTTCCCCCATACCTGTAGATCAGTGTGTGAGTTGTACATTTAAGAAGCATTCCAGTCAGTGGGCAAGTGCATATAAGTACTGATCTCATGCAAGCAAGAGTACTATTTTGAGTGAGCAGCCAGAGTGAAAGCATGTATATGTGTAGTAGTCAGTCAGTTAGTTCGTTTAAGTTTAATGTTCCAGTCAGCCATCCTGATGTGTTTGCGTATAATAAACTACTTAAACATCCAAGCCTTATTGTCTTATTTGAATACACAACACGAGCGACAATACCTATCAATAATCTTTCCATCCATATTAGAAAGGATAAGACTGGAATTAACTAAATCTTTAGCTATAGCTGCTGGGTCAGGTTTGTTAAGTGTGTGTATATAACTTAAGACTGAGGAACGTTATATATCATATTTGCCTTTTTAGGGGCAGCTGGCTATCAAGAATACTGCAGGAAGTAACACACACATCCTCCAAAGCTGACAGAACTGGAGGAATGGGTGAAGGTTCTGGAAATTCCTGCTGTAACTGCTCATAATATTCTTTTAAGAAATGAGAAACCTCAGTATTTCCCTAGTGAAAAAACACTGGCACATTCTGCAACAGTCTCAGAGATAGAGAAACCCCCATGGGGAGAATCTGAAACTGAGCTCTCCTCTGAGTCTGAATCAGAAATCTGAGGAGGAAACCTTATATCTGTCCCCTCACCTTCTTGTCCAGATTCAGAATGTTGAATCTCTTCAGGAAAATGGGGTATCCCACTTTTTTTTTTTTTTTACAAGAAATTACATTACAAGAAAGATTAATAGTCTAAATTAAACAGTTTTCCAAAAGAAGGGCCAGCACCACAAGGATGTCTGACATCTTCACTGACGAAGGCTATATGCCGAAACTGGTCTGAACTATGTGTATTATGATCCTTCAATAAAGATTCTATTGTTTCAGACGCCCTTGTGGTGCTGGTCCTTCTTTTGGAAAACCTGGTGTTGATTTTTGGCTGCTTGCATAAGCCGTATGTGCTTGCTGGTTTGTGGGAGTAAATTAAACACTAAACCAGACCCAGTAAACAACTCTTGTCTAAAGAAATTTGAGGAGGATTAGATACATGTTAAGTTTTCTTGGGGGTTTTTTTGGCAGGAAAAATGTAGCCAATAGTGCTATTAACGGCAATAACAGCTTCCACAGGGATGGATAAAATGTTTTAACTAAACAGGGAAGTCCTCCCTGTTCACTCTCCCAGGACCAACAAGGGTGGGTCTTCCCTTGACCAATAAGGTGATCTCAACAGCTGCAGAGGATGTGGCTAATTCCTGGTCCATAGCGGCTGTGGGTGCTACAGCAGAGGGATCTGAGGCAAAAAATGAGTGCTTTGAAGTACAACTAAAGGTCACAGTAGAGTCACCCACCTGCAGCTCAGGCAAACTGCTAGCCTGCTGTTATGGTAAAAGCTGTTTACTTAACTTTCTTCTTGAGGCTGGAAGAAAGACCAACCAGTTTGTTCCATGTTCAGGCCACAAATGCTGCCTCTTTACCAGGGAAAACAAGCAGCAAAAGCCAGTAATACTTTAAAGTCTTTATAAGTCAGTTTTGTTCATAAAAACACAGTAAAAAGTACTTTAAAACACTTTGCCAGCCTGAAAAAGTAAAAAAACAATTTCCCCACAGAAAAAGTTGTTTTCAATTACTTTAAACTCTCAGAAAAAAGTGCTCTAATTTAAAAGTACAACACAGTCTTGTGACACTCCATTAAAACATAATCTCCTAGATTTAAAATAACTTTCTTAAACAGAAAAGTGTTATTAAACAATTGTTTAAACATATTTTTTTTTACCTTAAAAGGAACTCATCTTCCCAGCAAAGAAATTGCACAAGCTGACTGTCAATCCTCAAAGACCTTAGAGGAGTGTATTCTTCAGCAGCAAGAAAGCTGTGAAGGGCTTTGCACTCAAACCTGTCTTTTTTGTCAACTCAGCTCCACTCAAGCTGACTGACAGTTTGGGTGTGTATAAAGTACCCTGAAACTTTGGAAGCTGTCTGGCTGTTGTATCATATGCAGGATATAACCTATATAGCTCAGGCTACTGCAGAAGGGATCAGTATGATGAGCGTTCTCTGGGAGTCCTTGTACTGCTTAATGAACTTGTTCATCTCGTGCTTTATTCTTCATCTGGGACAGACCAGTGATGTACCTGAACTCATATCATCACAGTCAAAAAATGGTAGCAAAAGGAACCTGTGAAGATTTGGTTGCCATGCAAATTTCAATGAAGACAGAAATACTTGGGTATATTAAAACATCCGATGCAGAATGTTTGTCAATATATGACAGTGCACACAAATTACACTACATTTTACTCATTTTATTTAAGGAAATACATTGACATACCAAGATGGGTATCCAGTAATAATTGAGAACTGGAGACTGAAACTGTGGATCAGGAATGGAAATGCGGCCACTGAAGAAGAAGAATGCTAACACACCTGTGAAAGAAAGAAGAATGAAAAAAAGAGCATTTATAGCTAGAAAAGATGGTGAACATGTTTTGAAACACGATGTTTTTAAATGTTTACCCTAAGTCAGTGAACAGAATTATTCTGTCTGCAAATCACTGGTGAGAAAGAAATATTCACAAATTCTGCAAACCTGTCTGAACTTAACAAGTCAAATATTAAGTATTCTGTTGCAAAAGCTGCAGTTTGCATGGTGGTATTCACCAAAGCAACAAAGAAATTAACAAAATATCCTTACCAATATGCCAAAATAGTCATTTCTCTTTTAAAGACCTCAAGCTGTTGCCTCAATTATATTTAAATTGTTTGCACTGTAATTATCATATGTAATATTCTGTGTAACACTGATATATGTGTTGAATGTGCCACTAGTTTGGGCCATGGCTGAAACGGGTTTTGGGTTAGACTACCTAAATATCAAAATAAAATAAAGACATTAAATAAATAAAAATTGTTACAAGACACTTTATGGATCTACTGGACACCACTTGATTAATGTGTAAAATAAACAAACAAAAAATGTGTACCATCAGTAAAGTACTGCAGATCAGGGTCATTAGCCTTTACAATCTCAGCACCTTTTTTCCC
Source organism: Protopterus annectens (assembly GCF_019279795.1). Taxonomy (NCBI): domain Eukaryota; kingdom Metazoa; phylum Chordata; order Ceratodontiformes; family Protopteridae; genus Protopterus; species Protopterus annectens. The sequence continues at coordinate 637,254,137 of NC_056743.1, forward strand.
CCTAATTATCAATCAAACTGCAGATATCCAGGAATATACCTAACAATGCACTCTTGAAGGAGCAATGCATAAGATGTTAACAAGAAAGGGTTGTCAAGTGCATCTGCATTTGCAATAAAAATACAAAAGAGAACTTACAACAAAATTCATGTAGCATGAATGCCAGTGATGCAATGGTAAAAGAAACAGTTTGAAACTCTTCAATCAAAGCACATCTGAACACAACACCCTAAGTACTGCAACACAGAAATAATAATAATAATCCTGCCTGCCTCTCAACCTTTTAGCACAAGATTGGACATTATCATCCATGTCATGGATCTGATGAAGATTTAACACTGGAACCCGAAAACGCTTATCTGCATTTGTTTTGTTTTAATGTCCGTGTGTGCTGTTATGAAATAAATAGTAATTCTTCTTAGGAAGCTTCCTGGAGTGTCGTACTGCAATGATCTCTCATAAAGAATGCTAACAGGTTTTTTGGTACGGAGAACGCCACTGAAGGATTGTATTCACTTGTTGTTCGACAGTAACTCAAACTTGTAGCCGTTGATATAGAAATATAAGGAATCTGCCCTGGCCTTGCTCTATGTGCTGTTTGCTGCATTTTGGATATATTTTTACTTCTACAGCACACTCCTATCCGGTTCCAGCTTCTTCGTGGTTGGATATATATATATACTGCGGTGGTGGTGCTGCAGTAGCGTTGTCGCCTCACAGTAAGACACTGTCCGGTTCGACTCTCAGTTAGAGCGTCTTCTGCGTGGAGACATGCGTGAATGGGTGTACATTCGTTGAAGGTTGTGCGTCAGGGCTGGCAACTCGGTATGTAAAAATCAACTGCCAATCATTAGCGGACCGGAGTTCCATTGTGGCGACCCCTAACCGGGAAAAGCCGAAAGTCACAACACACACACACACACACACACACTCAAAAGTGGTTTAACACTATTTTTTTTACATTAAGGCTAGGTAGTTTGTCTGCCCTGAAGAAAGTAATCCATCTATATTCAATCAATTCTATCCTATTAACTAAGTCACCACCACGTATACCTAAAAATACTATTTGTAAGACTCTAAACCTAAAAGTGTGATCATTGCCAAAAACTGTCAAATGCTTACATAATGCATTGGTTTCTACTTTTCTTCAGCTTTCTGATAGATGGGAAGCTATACGCTCTTTCAATTTTTGATTAGTCTTCCCAACATAGAAACAACTGCACTTCTCACAATTATTAAGTATATAACATTCTCACTTGAACAAGTTGCAAAAGTCCTAAATCGAAAATTTTTCTTTGAAACAGGATGTATAAATTCAGTTTCCAAATTAATATATATACAAAAAGAGCAATTATGACATGGCAAAGTCACTTTTTTGTTTGATGTAAAATTTTTTTCTTGGTAAAAATCTTTATAACAAAGGTTCCTTCAACTTTTTCTCTTTCTTATACATAAAACAGTCACCTACCATTTTTTTTACTTCAGGGTCGGATTCCAAAACACTCCATTTTTTCTTATAATAGATTTTATTTGTAGTGTGCATCTATTAAATTTAGTAATATAACCCACTTTCCTAGTTATATCTGATATATCATTCTGGTGTATAATCAAATTATTTGCCAACATATAGGGCTTCCCTACACCATCTCTTTGTGAGGTTACTAATGCTCTATTACTGCTAATCATGGCTCTGTTATAGCCTCTGATATAGAAATCACTGGTCATAGTATTAAGTTCAGTAATGAAGCCTCTTTTGGTGGTATTTAGCCTACTTGCTCTCAAAACTTGGCTTTTGACAACATTATTATAAACATGCCTGCGGTGCATACTGGTATTGTGTACATATCTTGCGGCCTGAACATTCTTTCTATGACTAGAAGTCTAAAACTCTAAAATAGCTACATTAATATCCAGAAAATTAATACAACTACTAGAATGCTTTATATCACACTGAAGAAATTCAGTAGATTTTTATGAATTGATCCTTAGAGATGCAACGGGAGTGTGTTTTTTGCCAATGTGGAAAGAGGACATGGCTACCACCTGCACCTTAATAGTGGAATAATTGGCTCTGTTTTGTAACAGAGATGCACAAGAAATTCTAAAATTGCTGAACAAGGAGTCAAAAAGGAATCTTAGAGTGTTATCAGCTGCCCAGATAGAAAATGTTTTCCATTTGCTTTTGAAAATGTTTCTTGTTGAAGATTTCTGGGAAGAAGTCAGAATATGAACAACCAAGGATGAAAACCTGGACTATCTAACCATCATTGGAACTGAAGAAACCATGCAGCTAACTTGAAAGATTGTATGTCTGGGTGAGGCAAAGATAGAAGATCTGTAGCCGAGCCCAGCTTTGGGGGATGGCATTACATGAGGCCAGAGAAAGGAAAAAAATACTTGTTGAGGCCAATAAGTTCCTAAGAGGATGCATGAGAGGTTCCTCGCCATGTCTTCTGCAGAAATTTACATGTCAAACGAGTAGGAGGGGAAGGTGTAAAAGAGACGAGGGGGTCAATTGTGGATCAGATTGTCTCTCGATGATTCTCTGTCCTTGGGCATTAGGGCAAAGAACTTGCAGCATTTGGTGGTGTGGGAGGAAGTAAACAAGGGCAGCCCCAGCGGCCAAAAATTTGCTCCATAACATTTGGATTCTCATTGTGTGGGAGAAGGACAAACCTACTCAAAATGTCTGCCAACACACTGCATTTCCTTGGAATATACATTGCAATTAGTAGGCAGTGAGAAGATATCACCCATTGCCATTCTCTCGTGGCCTTGTGGCATAATGAGTAAGATCTGGTTCCTTCCTGTTTGTTCATGTATCAAAGAACTGTCATGTTGTCTGTCTGGATAGATGTCACATCCAAGGGGGGTGGGAGTCCTGAAAAGCCTGCAAAGCTAGGAGAACTGCTCTCATCTCCAATTCACTGATGTGAAGACTGGCCTCTGCTTGGGACCATGTACCCTGGACAGTCTTAAACTAATGCCCCCCACCCCAAGACGGACGTGTGTGTGTGTGTGGTCACCATGGCTTAGGGAGAAGGAAGAGTGAAGGGGCATCCTTGCCCATGCACATGAAGATTTTATCCACCACTGGATGTGTATTGTGCAGATTTTTGTCAAAGATACTTGAAAAGACATGGGTCATTGTCTTCTCAACCACTGGAACTGCTAAGAGTCCACTTCAGGCACTCGCATGTAGTAAATGGCTAAGCAAACTAGCATGATCGAGGCTGCCATGGAACCTAAAAGATTAAAAATTATTCTTACTGGTGGATTCTGTTAAGACAGAACAGCCTAAGTGTGCTGATGTAGAGATATAATCCTTGCCTGGGGAGCTTTGCAATTTGAAGTTTCATGTTCAACAATGCCCACATGAACTCCAGGGGCTGTCCTGCTTGAAGCCTGGATTTTGTTAAATTGATTGTAGTCCCCAGGTCTGTATAAGTCTCTGTTTTGAATAAGTAGATCCATAGTGGGAGCAGTAATGAGCCAGTCATCCAAATAAGGGAATAGACATAATCCCGTACTCGAATTCACGCTGCTACCATTGCCATGCATGTGGTGAACACCTGGGGACTGTGGTGAGACCAAAGGACAGGACTCTGAACTGAAAATGAACCTCCTAGACTGTCTGTCCATCTTTATATGGTAGTATGCATCCTGGAGGTCTATTTAGCACATCCAGTCATCTCTCTCTCAGCAGTGACCATCCAGAATTTTGTTTTACAAATTTGTCCAAATGATTTTGGTCCAAGAATGGCCTTAGACCAGCATTTTTCATTAAAAAGAACCTTGAGTAAATTCTGGATCCTTTCTGGTTTGGTGGGACCTACTGGATGACTCGATTGCTTACAAGCTTTATCATTTATAAAGCACCTGCTTCCCTCTGAGTGGGTGGCACATCAGGAAGAATAGGAGGGGAGTGGAAGGGAATAAAGTAGCCTCTGGTTATAATCCTCTGCACCCATTTGTCTTGAGTGATGGTTGATCAGGCTTTCTGGATGCAGGTATAAGCATCCCCGACTGCCTTCACAGAGTAGCAGTCAGACAGCCGTTCAAGATCACTGAAAAGACTTACCAAAGAAAGAACCCCTGAAGTCTTGGTTCTGTGAACCACCTCTGCCCTTAGGGTGTCCATTTCAAGATTTTCCCCTTGCTGTGGGGGGGATTCCATCTCCAGAAGTGTCAGGTGTAATCCCTTGAAATTTGTGAAATCAAATCCCCTTGCCCCCTTTCTGATTTTCAAGAAGGTCTTTTGACGCACAGAGAATTTGATCCCTATGGCAGAAAGGGACTTACCATCCTTTTCATTTCTGGATATTGTTTCTTTTACTTTAGGACCAAAAAGGGTTGATCCACTGTAAGGGGGGTGTGGGGGGGGGGGCAGGTTAACAAAAGACATGTTAAAATGTTAGATGTGACCACAAAGCCACATCCAGGGATGTCTCCTAATGGAAATGCCAGTGCTAGTTGCTCTAAATGTATCCAATGTAGCATTGGAAATAAGGTGCATAGAGACATTTGACAGGGATTGGAGGGTAGTCAATTGCACATCAAAAACTTCCTTTCATGTGTAGTCAGGGGTCCCTGGGAGAGTGATTTGGAGATCTCCTTGGTCTGATCTCTCTGGAAATGGGTAATGTGCCAAATAATTTAGTGCCTTCTTTGAAAAGGTAGATGAGGCATAAACTCACTTGCCAAACCTGTACAACACATGAGATTCTCTGCTCAGTAGATTGACAGAGAACGTTCTTCTTCCAGTTCTTTTTCAGTGATCACCAACACCACCACATAATCCATGGCAGGACCCTTACACCAATGGATACGATCTTTAGGAGCAGATGAGGACCTTATCTGGCTTCTTGGGTTATGTCTGGTAAGTCTGGCTTCTTCCAAACCCACATAGAAATAAAGTATGTCATCTCATCAGTGGGTGATGGGACAGATTCAAAAGCTTATATGAATATGGACTCCTCTGGAGAAGGTGTTTGGGAGGACCAGGCCCCTTTCTGATTAAGCAGTTCAAGGATATCATCTCCAAACAAAGCATCCTAATAGAGGATATCTGGGACAACCTTCACCTTCATCAAAGTCAGTATCGCCTGCGATGGATTCTTGAGGGGAATCCAGGTACCTCCTTTTGCACATATGTTTCTCCTCGGTGAGTTCTTCTGGGGAGGATGTTTCTGAGCTCAAGAGGTTAGCCTTTTCTCTGGGTTGGGAGAGTACTCTTTCAAAAGCCAAACTCAATACAGATGTGGGGAATCTAGCCCTCACAGCAAAAACCACTAACAGAGGCTCAACCCAGGAAACTATACAGTCAGGATTTGAGGCTGACTTCATAGCCAAACTGTCTAACTCTGACCCACTGAGAGGAAAGAATGGTTCCAAAGACCATGGTGCTATCCCTACCCTGTCAAAGTTGGTGCCAACCATTCAGCAAAGAGATTCATATAGCTCCAAAATAGTTAATTTACTGAATCAAAGAACTCATCAGTGTTGAGGAACACCAGATCCTTAGGTTTGACACAGACCTGCCCTGGATCGAACGCGGATCCAGGTGCTCCACTCCAAGAGGGCGGATCAGAGAAGAATCAACACATGAATGTGGGGAAGAAACCCATTCCCCTGTATCTGATGGTAGCCAGAGCTTGGAAGCCCTAGCTGGATGTGGCTCCATAGAAATGTCATTATCTTGCCGTGTCTGCTTCAGAAAGATTTCTGGTAGATCTGGCTGACCAAAGAGACAAGGTAGAAGAGAGGGGCATAGAATGATGGTAAGGTTTTTCCTGCAGTATTGGAGAATAAAGTCTCTGTGAAACTGGCACAGTGAAAACCCTGGAGGTGGGGTGTTGGATCTGACTAATACTGGCTCAGAGAACAGTGTTGGTTCTGAGACTTTAGTGATTTATGAAGCCAGAGAAAAAGATGATGTGTGTTCCTGATATCTTTTCCTTCAAGACCTACATTTTTCTTTGCCTTTATCCTTTTCTATCTCATGAGATGTCTCCTTGTTTTCTCAACTGGTTTCTCCCTTTTTTAATTTATCCAAGTCTTTTGGGTTTCTAATACCATGACAGGAAGGGACCCCATTCTAAATCAAAGTATGATTAAAGTTCGTGACATTAGTATTGTTTCAGTCTTTGACATTAGTCAGAAGTGCTCTTCACAGAACCCACAATGTACTCAGTAATGACTCCTGCAATTCGGATGGAGTAACATGCATCAGTGACATATCTACGTCCGACTGTAAATTCTTTTTTATAAAACCCATTGCTCCTACTACTATTGGAAGTGTCTGCACATCCTTCTTCCACATTGCCCTCATTTCTGCCTGTAAATCCTGGTATGTTATGACTTTGTGTCTCTCTGTATGCAAGACACTGTAGTCAATGGGTGCAGCAATTTCAATGATCAATGCTACTTCTGTCTCCTTTTCAAGGACTACTGTGTATCTGGTTTTCTCACATCTATTTTTTGAACTGTTGTTAATGGGTGATCCCGTATGATATAGACTTCATCATTTTCTGTAACACTTTGTGGCTCATGTTTCCATTGTTTTTCAGCTACTTCAGTATTATAATGTTTGCACCATCCCAAAGGCAACAATCTTGCCACATTATTATGCCTTTCACTATACAGTCCTTCCATCATTAGTATATCGCAACCACCACCAAGATGTGCAATTATTTCCAGTTCTGTTTTATAAAACCTATATTTATCTGTTTCTCCCACATGTTCAATGGACTTTGTAATGTGTACATAGCCCACTATCTTGTGCCGCCAGTATTAACCTTCTGTCTTTTGGTTTAAATTCATCTCTCCATAACTATTCCTGCATTCGATCCTAAGCAACATTAGTTTTCTATACTTGCAACTATATTTACGCATTTTCCACATTCCTTGCCTTTTCATCTGATCCTTCACATTATATTCTTTCTTTTGTTTTTTGGCACATTCAGTTGCTGCCCGATTTTTATCTGCTGGTTTGATTCCCATTTGCACTTGAACAGTATGCTTCTGCACAACTAAGCAGGGAAGTCATCTTACACTTATTGTCTTCATGTTTCAAAACTTTCACTACATTTGGGATTTGTGAGGTCAGCAGATATGTATGCATGTATAGATCTGCAGTCATAGGGCGGCAATCAATTTCAAGGAGGCTCATACTGCCTTCAGAATGGAGAATATATTGTCTTGGTATACACCAGTTTTTATAAATTATTTGATGAGCATGATCCTTTCTTCTTGTTTTCCTGCTCAACCTATCCAACACCTTTTGGGGCCAGTCAATCACTCCAAAATTGAAAGTTAGGACAGGAAGAGCAAATTGGTTTATAGCTTGGACTTTATTCTACATGTCAATGCTGTTTTCATTATTAAAGTCTTCTAAAATATTCCATACTAAGTTTTATTCGCATTTGTTCATGTCTTATTACTGATCTATCAACTCCCAAATATTTATTCACTCCTCTTGCTCAAGTTCTTTTATATCACATTATTTTCCCAAACTGATGTTTTCCTGGTGCTGCAGCTTTCCTGCTTTAAAGGTTGCATTTGCACATTTATCAAAACCAAATGACATTCTTATCATCTGAAAAACTTTGAACACTTGCAGTTGTGCTTTAAGTTCCTTATCTGATAAAGTATACAGTTTTAAATCATCTACAAAAAAGATGAGGTCTTTACACTTTTGTTGTATTCTGGGAGCCAGACTGTATCCAAGACCTAATCTGTTAAGTAGACAGCTTAATGGGTTAAGGGCAAGACAAAAGAGCAGTGGTGACAGAGAGTCGCCCTCGAATATCCCCCCACCCCTTTGACTTTTTATTCCTGGAATAATAATTTGTCCTTTATCATGGCTTAACTGCAAATTGGTTTGCCACTGATTCATGGTCACTGTAATGTAATTGATCAGTGTAGGGTGTATCTTGTAAATTTGTAAGCACTCTTTAATTCATGAATGAGGGATACTGTCAAATGCTTTTTTGTAGTCTATCCATGCCATACTTGGATTCTTTCCCTTTTTACAGTTATCCATTATGATTTTATTTAACAGCAAATGATTCTTTGCTCCATATGAATTTCTTTTATTACCCTTTTATTCTATTGCCATGATTGAGTTTTCTTCTAAATAACTATAAACTCTGTTGGTATCAATTCCAGTCTAGAATTTATACATCGTTGGAGGGTAAGCTATTACTCTATAATTTTTATGATAGCTTGCAGGTTCAATCTTAAGTAGGAGTATTGTTTTTCCTGTTGTTAACCAGGCTGCCATCTGTTCAGGGTGTGCTTATTAGATAGTTCTTACTCGTGGCTAAATCCTCATGAAAAGATATTAATACTTTTAGCCATAAGTTAAGTACTGCATCTGGGCCTGGGGTTTTCCAATGGACACAGGTAACCTGTAAATGGTTCATCTCCCAGGCCCATGCTTACACTTATCAAGGGTATTAGAACTTGTCAGAGATTTAGGATGCATGGCTAGGCTTAAAAAGGCTCTTGTGGTTGTTAGCCCAGTAAACACTTATGAACCTAAGCCTAGTAAACACATATGAAGCTATTACAAGCTTTTCTTAACTTTGTTTCAATCTCTCTGACCATTGCTTCATCGCATTTCATATCCTGTATATTTGAACTTATTATTTTTACTTCTTCTATCAATTTAGGATCTTTGTTATGTTCCACGGGGTCTTCATAGATATTTCTCCAAAATGCATCTATTTCTTCTTTTTTGGTGGGGTTTCAATTCCTTTTGCTTTGTTTCCCACTTGTCTATAAATCTTTTCTGGGTCATCAATAAATTGCTTTTTTTGTACTTTTCCTTTATATTTATCTACATATCTTCTAAGTTTTTATGACTGTGCTGATATTTTTAGTTTATTTGCAATAGTGCATGATAGATCATGATCTGTTATAATACTGTGTGTTGCTTTTATCACGTGCATCTTTCTGAGTATTTTTGTTGATCTGTTTCCTCTTCTATGCTCTTCTAACAGTGACCTTTGCTTTATGGTTTTCTCTATTCTGTACTTCCATGATGTCACTTGATTTCTCCCCTTCCTTTCCCTTACTACTATGTGTTCTTGTGGTAAGACTATCTGTTATTAATCTAGCTTCACTGTAATATATCCTATTTACTTCTGTTATATTGCATGACTCTATAGACCATCATAATTACTGTGTTCATTTGTTTTATCAAACTTATAACTTTTGGGGTTTTATTGACCTTTTGTAGTCTTTCTTTCATTGACCTTAATATGTCTGGCCATCTCTATTAATCAAGCAACACTTCTCTTAGATCATTTTCTTCTAAACCGAGGGAACATTCTTTGTTCTCCATTTCCTGCAGGCATTCTATAGAAAGTTCCAGAGCATCTTCCTGTGCCACATTCTCTTCAGATTCATCCTCTGCCATTCATTGCTCTCATATGGGAACTCACTGGCCTGTCACTACTCAACATTGACTGTGTCAGAGTTGCCTCACTTTCTTGTTCCTACTCCAACTGAACATTTGTATTGGTTTCCTATGGAAGGCTCCAAAATATCTTCATATGGCAACTGATCAAATGTTTCCCACTCCACTGGATTCTCCTTAATTTGACTGTCCATTGCTCTATCCTGCTGTGATGTTAACTAAGTAACTTTCTATACTAAATTCTTCACTTTGCAGGTGATTCATAACCTCACTTTCTATTTCTTTAACTTCTCCATTACTAATACTCTTTTCTTATTTTTCGTACTGTAAATTTTCCATGTCCAGATTCCTTTTCCTGTATTTCTCTTCAAATATCTTTGGTGCTGCTCTTTTTGTATTGATTAGTTTTACTTTCTCCTCTGCATAAATATTATACCATATTAAATCTCTTTCTTTCCCATGTCCATATTTCTTCTTCAGATGTCTCCTGCTCCTCCAGTTTCTCTTTACTTTGGGGACTACTTGTTCCATCATGCTGTGATATAACCTGTGTTAGACTTTTTACACTAAATATTTTACTTCATAAGTATTCCATAACTTCAGCATCTATTTTTTTAACTTCTACTTTACTAGTCATCTGTTCTACATTCCCTCTTTGTGATCTTATTTTTTTATTGTGAAATTTTTCATATCTGGATGCCATTTCTGTTTGAATATATTTGGGGCTGTCTTTTTGTGTTGATTAACTTGGCTTTCTCCTCTGCATAAATATTGCACCATATCAGATCTCTCTTTTTTTCCCCCCAAGTCCATATTTCTTTTTTATACCTTTCAAAAGTGTCTAGATTTTGTTCCTTATATTTTCATACTTCCTCAGTTGCTTCTTTTTCCAAATGGCCCAAGGTTTCTTGGTTTCTATAGTGTTTTTCGTGGATCTGTTGTATTAATGAACACAAATTTCCATTTGAAGCTTCTGACAGTTTTTCTTGTGGAAGTATTTTTCTTTCCTCCAATTTCTCTCAATCTTTTCATGTATCTTCTGTCTGGAAATTGTGGGCTTCTTGCATAATAGTAACAATACATTGTGAACGCCTAAGTGGTATTCGATTGAAAAAGGAAAGCAACACGCTGGCTAAGCATGTCATTAATAATTCTGGCCATGAGTTTAAGTTCATTGTATTAGAAACACACTACTTTAGGAAAAGCCAAACTAGCTTGGCAGCTTCATTTAAATTCTTGTTTTTGGCCGGGCTTGAACGAAGTTGAATCTATTAAAAGCCTTTTAAGATTAAAGGGATAAAAAGATTAATATGAACTGGGTTATAAAAGTAGACATGATTTAGTTTAAGTATATTTAGCATGTTCAGTTTATAATCCGTTTCATTCTTATGGAGTGTAATATGCTGACTTTTTTTTTTTTTATCTGGGAGGCGTGTCTAGATTTAGAAACCCCTACTGGTTCTCTGTGGGGGTTTGACTTTGTTGAGTTAACTGATTGGGTGACTTGTATATTTAAATTTGTGAAAGATGGATGGTTGGTTTTATCTGATGAAGTTCCTTATTAATGCACTTTGGAATGAAACCGCTTATACATTACTATTTTAACAGTGGTTTTTTTTTCACTGATTTACTGCCATTTTACAATAAATCTTTAGCTTTTATGTGGAGACATTTTTGCGGCTTCTTTGGGATTATCGTTCTGGTCTGTAGTTTGTTTGGATGACACTAAGGAGATTTGTCCACTATTATAGTTGCTTCCAACAAGACTGGAAGGAAGGAAGGAATATGTTTTTCTGGAGATGAAAAAGTTCATCTCCATCCTTGGAGATTTTGGTATCCTCATCTTTCCTTTTTTTTGAAGAGTCTAGCTCTACTTCTCTTGCTGTCTTTCGCTGTTTTTTTTTTCCTTTCTAGATTTTTCACCCAAAGCATCAGAAGACAATAACTCTTTGAGAATACATTTGCTCTTGAAATCTGCAAAGGAGCTTATTGAGCAGTCCTCAGAAAAGTGCTCCACCTTCAGATATACCATACAGAACTCATGGGTGTTATAGGAGTCTTTATGGCCACATTGGGGATAGGTTCATAGGTTCATAGTTTAGTACTAAGCTAACTGCCCTTGCGAGCCATTTTAAGCTTAGCCAATTATCCCTTGTGAGACTCAAACCCTGCACCTTGTGTTTGTAAGGTAAACACCTTAGCCAATAAGCCACCCTCCCAAATTTCGAAATTGTTCTCTGGGTGATCCATTTGTCTGGTAACAGAAGAAAAATGGCAATAAACATGTAATTCAAAACTACAATGTAAATATATATAAATTTAAATGACTATGTATTGAAAACAGGCCCCCACCTACACAACTCAGAAGAGAGTAAAAATAGAAAAACTTTTTCTAATAAAAGTGAATAAACTAAATAACAGACACCTAAAAGGAACTGTTATAAAATGTACGATAGTTGCAGATTTCTAGAAAATATAACAAAATATTGGAGAGATCCATCTAATCACAAATGTAACAAAAAACAGGTCTGAGAAATACTAGCACGGGGGACTATAGGAGAGACAAGTTTACAGGAGTTCGAGTCTAGAATACTAGCATTGCCAGATCAGATCCAACAAATGGCCCAAAGACCCACAGGAGAAAAAAAGCTACTCGGTAACTATTCTTGCCAACTGGAACCCTCTCACCTCAGATCTTAGAAGTATCACTGACTACAGAGAGTTCAGAAAAATGCTACACAGATCTCTAGATACCATAAACAAATGTATATTCCTTAAAAATAAAGGCTAAAGATGCCTAACCTCTGTGACAAAATCCTCCCAATGTCACCTGTAGTTATGCAGCTCTCTATCTTAACAGTTTAACCTCACATTGTATGCCTGTATGTAAATACCTTTGTAACTGTCTGTGTAGACAGTTTCTGTATGCAATTTTACACAATCTCTGCTGAATAGTGAACACAGTTATTTAACTCTTAGCTGCAATTTAGTTTCTAGTATGCAAATAAATGTTCTCTATAACGTGAATACCCTGGCACAATGTTCAGTATCCACTTAACTTAAGCATGCTTCCCATGTTAATTCAGAGTACCATTTAATGTACTTGGCTTTATAATTAACAGATCTTAAATTATTTTCATTGCAACATGTTGTCTGGTAAGCTATATGATGTAATTACATTGTAATTCAGGGTTTATGCCTGGGTCATAGCTGAAAATGGTCCCAGGACCAGCCTAAGTAAACACAAACAATGAAATAAAAAAGGGAGACTGCATGTTGACTATTAGTTCAGTGTCTGTCTGTTGACCTTGTGTGAGGCTTACTCTTTTGTATAGCTGCATTTATGAAGCTGTCAGTGGCAATTCAATTAGTTCTGAAATTACAAACTGAAGTCAATGATTTCTAAAAACAAAAAATCAAACAATACTTGTGTACAAATAAGAAAACAAAAGATGCATGCTGCTTGAATTAGCAGAAGAAAATGATACAGTACAGAAGAAGATACAAATTTGCTACCTTAAAGTACTTACCTACACCTCCCACCACCAGCAACTTCCCAAAGAAAAGCAGCAGGTCTGTCACCTTATCCAGCACTACCACTCTGTCAAAAAATAAATAGATGATTTAGTTCAAACTGAGTACTGAATGCATTTCTTCCAGTTTTAAAAGATTTATACAGCCAATATTTATTAATCAGGTAAACATACTAGTAACAGATTTGTTTTCATGGGTGATCCAGAACACTGTACCATCTAAAAAACACAAGTGGAAACTGTGGTAATTAAACCCAGATCTTTAGGATGGAATTTATTTACATCACTTTGCTACATAGTACAAATATATTGTGCATGGAACTCCACATGCACAATATACTTGCTTTGGGTCCACTTCAAAATGCTGACTTTCAAAATACCTAAACTCAAAATACTGACGCCAAAATCTCTATAAAACTCAAAATACTGAAAACACACAGGATACCAACACTTATTATATCCCAGCACAAGTACATACTGAAACAAATAAAACACAAACCATATTACTCTTCCAAGTATAAGCAGGGGGAAAGCCCCCCCTGCCCTCCACACCCCCTGCTACTTAAATATATCAACTCCAAGAGTGCACTTTAGTGAAGTGCAATCTTGGAGTTGATATATTTAAGTAGCAGGGAGTGTGGGGGGTGCAGGGGGGCTTGCCCCCCTGCTTATACTTGCAGAAGAGTAATATGTTTCTGTATGTAGTTGTGCTGCAATATAGTTGTGTTTCTGTACTGTGTTTTTTTCTTTTTGATATTTTGAGTTTCAGTATTTTGAGTTTTCAGTATTTTGAGCTTGAGAGATTTTGGTCTCAGTATTTTGAGTTTAAGTATTTTGAAGTGGACCCACTTGCTTCACTATAATAGTGACATCAGTGTTGCACTACAGCAGCTATACTATCACATAGAGGACTGCAAATATGACTAAACTGTACATTCATATGTTATTTGTTAGCCAAGTAAGTGCTCTGAAATGAGGATAACCAGTGGCAGGCCCAAACTAAAACAATACACAATATAAATAAGCAATATGTTACATACAATAATGGAGCATTTTGGACAGCAAGAGGTAAGTATCTAGCATATAACAATAAAAATGTGTGTGTGTATGTGTGTATGTATATTATATAGCTTTTGTTCTGGCTTTCATTGAAAATCTGATCATTTTTTGTATGTGCAACAGAATTTCAAATATCCTTATGTTAATTATAACAATCAAAACTGCAATTTAAATACTTTAATGTTTGTGCAGTACAGTTGTTTTACATGCTATCTGATTCACTCTGTATTTAAGTACTTTAATGTTTGTGCAGTACAGTTGTTTTACATGCTATCTGATTCACTCTGTATTTAAGTACTTTAATGTTTGTGCAGTACAGTTGTTTTACATGGTATCTGATTCACTCTGTATTTAAGTACTTTAATGTTTGTGCAGTACAGTTTCACTCTGTATTTAAGTACTTTAATGTTTGTGCAGTACAGCTGTTTTACATGGTATCTGATTCACTCTGTATTTAAGTACTTTAATGTTTGTGCAGTACAGCTGTTTTACATGGTATCTGATTCACTCTGTATTTAAGTACTTTAATGTTTGTGCAGTACAGCTGTTTTACATGGTATCTGATTCACTCTGTATTTAAGTACTTTAATGTTTGTGCATTACAGCTGTTTTACATGGTATCTGATTCACTCTGTATTTAAGTACTTTAATGTTTGTGCAGTACAGCTGTTTTACATGGTATCTGATTCACTCTGTATTTAAGTACTTTAATGTTTGTGCAGTACAGCTGTTTTACATGGTATCTGATTCACTCTGTATTTAAGTACTTTAATGTTTGTGCAGTACAGTTGTTTTACATGGTATCTGATTCACTCTGTATTTAAGTACTTTAATGTTTGTGCAGTACAGTTGTTTTACATGGTATCTGATTCACTCTGTATTTAAGTACTTTAATGTTTGTGCAGTACAGTTGTTTTACATGGTATCTGATTCACTCTGTATTTAAGTACTTTAATGTTTGTGCAGTACAGTTGTTTTACATGGTATCTGATTCACTCTGTATTTAAGTACTTTAATGTTTGTGCAGTACAGTTGTTTTACATGGTATCTGATTCACTCTGTATTTAAGTACTTTAATGTTTGTGCAGTACAGTTGTTTTACATGGTATCTGATTCACTCTGTATTTAAGTACTTTAATGTTTGTGCAGTACAGTTGTTTTACATGGTATCTGATTCACTCTGTATTTAAGTACTTTAATGTTTGTGCAGTACAGTTGTTTTACATGGTATCTGATTCACTCTGTATTTAAGTACTTTAATGTTTGTGCAGTACAGTTGTTTTACATGGTATCTGATTCACTCTGTATTTAAGTCCTTTAATGTTTGTGCAGTACAGTTGTTTTACATGATATCTGATTCACTCTGTATTTAAGTCCTTTAATGTTTGTGCAGTACAGTTGTTTTACATGATATCTGATTCACTCTGTATTTAAGTCCTTTAATGTTTGTGCAGTACAGTTGTTTTACATGATATCTGATTCACTCTGTATTTAAGTCCTTTAATGTTTGTGCAGTACAGTTGTTTTACATGATATCTGATTCACTCTGTATTTAAGTCCTTTAATGTTTGTGCAGTACAGTTGTTTTACATGATATCTGATTCACTCTGTATTTAAGTCCTTTAATGTTTGTGCAGTACAGTTGTTTTACATGATATCTGATTCACTCTGTATTTAAGTCCTTTAATGTTTGTGCAGTACAGTTGTTTTACATGATATCTTATTCACTCTGTATTTAAGTCCTTTAATGTTTGTGCAGTACAGTTGTTTTACATGATATCTGATTCACTCTGTATTTAAGTACTTTAATGTTTGTGCAGTACAGTTGTTTTACATGATATCTGATTCACTCTGTATTTGCTTTGGCTGAATATCTAAACTGCACTGCTGTTGAAGGTCAGCGCACATCCAAGTGATTTTGACATGATGATGTCTTTAATTACCTGTGCTAACAAACTAGTTATTTTGCTGGACATTAGATGCATCTGCATGGTCTTTGTTCTGTTTGCTGATGTTAGTTTTTCCTCTGCAGGCATTTTGGCTGCATTTTATTTTGCTGTCTGTTATTAGGTTCTTTTTCATACACACTTAAGAATACTTTTAGGCCTTCATGTATATTTGAAGTACTTGGTATTTTCAGATGTATTTACTAATCATGTCAAAACTGGAATTTGGTCTGTGTCTAGTGCCTGAAGTTCGCAGTGTTCCATCAGGGATGCTATCAGGAAATATCCTTGCTAGACTGCTTAATCTATAATTTTGATCAACTGGCAGCACTGTGTTATATCCACATGCTGTGTGATATACATTAATATCACTTAATCCAGGCAACTCTTGACTTAGTATCCAGTAGTAATAATATAAATCAGTGTTATGCATCATTCAAACAGAGGGAAGCCTTCTGCTTTACTTATAATTCAACACAGTGCATGAGTGGTAACACTAGACAGCTGTACAGCACAGGACAAAAATCAGTGGCAGTCTCTACCCACTGATAAATTCTGAACTACTACATAAGAAAGAAACCCAAGCTGTACCTTAATTTCCCCAACATCACCAGTTTCAAAAACAATAACAGCATTTTAGTTGCTGCATAGGATGACAAGTTTCTTGCTGCAATCCCAGATGATCAAAAGACTCATCAAAACTCTTGAAATAAAAGTACATCTACAAACGTACCATTAAAACATATCAGTATTTTTAAAAGATCAAACATTTGTCTTGCCATTTTTTGTATTTACAAATAATATAATTCATTCTTCTATGAATCACACCAGAATAACCATAAAATATAAGGCAAAGTTTCACAGCCAATTGTAACTGGATACTATTAAATGTAGTTATTCTTGAAGAAATTAAGGCAATTAAGGGACAATTATATTAAAGAAAAAACTTTTTTTTTTTTTGCATCTTATCTGGCTGTTCTACAGGATACGAATGTCTCTGCATCACTCTACGTCTTTACTTATTTTGCTTATTTCTAATTTAAAATTCTCTTATGGAACAGACAGTGATTTTGTTTTGGGTGACTTTCTTTTTTCTTGCTTATAATGGCAGTACTCACAAAATCTTTTGAATCTCAAGGCAGAGTGTCAGAAACTTTCTTCCAGTGGTACTTTCTGGTTTGTGCTCTCTAACATTTTTTTTTTTTTTTTTTACACAATGCAAAGAAAAAGTTTATTTTTCAGCTGCAAAATAACGTTTAAATTATAGTGTATTTGAAAAAAATAAGAATTAGTTAATTCTTTACATCAATCTGTTTCTGTCATTGGCAATGGATTATTGTCCATACCAAGAGTTAGGTTGATGATGTGTTGTAGTGGTTTAGAAATATATTTTGCGGATATTTGCATGATGCTTGGGTACAGTGTTGAAAGTATTTAACGGATTTAGTTTTGCCAATTTATTTATGTTCATTTTCCAGGAAAGTCTAATTGGGATAAACACTTTTTAAGAGGAAACCCGGGGAGAAAAGCTCCACATTTAACACTAGTTTTAATGTATACATAAAATAGAGTTATATGATATTGGAAGGAATATAAAATATAGCCAAGTGTACATACACAAGAGAAAAAGCTTTGCAATAGCTTACATAATACATCATTTAGAAACAGAACGTGTACATTGCTTGCATAGATATACACAGTGCTGAATGTTAATTAGAAATAGCGTCAGGCTTATATATAGCAAAGAGAGAGATATAACATTGCAGAAGATAAGTTTAAAATTACCTGTGATTTCTAGCAATTAAAACAATGAAAAGAGTTAGCTTAACTATGGAAATATTAGAATGGGGGGAGGGGGTTGACAATGAAAGTATGCTATATTAGTAGTAGAACTATGAAAGTATCATTATATTTAAGACTGAGAAGTAAAGGAATTAGGAAAGTGAGAATGGTTGGGACTACTTGGACTGTTAGGAGTATTAGTTTCGGACAGATAAAGACAATGAGAACTGAAACTGTGACGGAGTGGTGCAGTGAGACAGTGGTTGACCTAACTAGAGAGAGAAGAGATCGAGTCGTGTCACTTAGAACCTAGCCTATGAGTGAAATAATTTATGTAAACAAAGTTACTCCCAGATGTAACTGTTCATATATTCCAGGGATTAGTGACTATTATGTCTTCACACCTACTGGTAAGGGATTAACACTATTTGTCAAGGATATCATTAACTCACAACAAACCCTGTGGGACACAACATCTGAAATTCTAATGTCCAAATCAAAATAAACATTAATCATCACTTTACAGCTAGTTATAGAATGCTTTCTGTGGTCCCCTTCTGAGCATGATAGCCATAGCTAGCTATAGAACACCCTCTATGCCCCTCTCTGAGCATATTTGCCTTAACACCTTTGCTGAAATTCTCATTAAACTTAATAACATTCCACTGGGGAACTTCAATTATCCTTTAATAAACTTTCTGACCAACACTGCCAGTGAGTGGCATGCCCAATGCTTCTTTGACATTAGAGATGCTAATGCCTTGCACAATCAGTTAACCATCCTAATAGGATCCCCAATACCCTTGATCTTTCCTCATAAATATGGCCACTTCTTGCACACCTCCATGTATATCATGTTCCCTAGTTAAATCAGACCATTACCCGGCGATCTTTTCCTTTAAAACTAGTGATACTTCCCTGCACATAGATTGTGTTTAAGGACTTTTCAAAAGCAAACCTTCTTCAGTCACTTGATGACCTAAACAAATTCTGCTGCAATCTTCCTTTGATGTATTCCGTTGTTAAAGCCAGTGCCTATACCTCTGACATCTACTCCCACTTAAATAGCTGTAGCAATAAGGCAGTCACTGTTTGTATTAAATATACTGAGAAATTTAAAAACAAAGCCATATGGTAGAATACCCATATAAATTATATAACAAGAGAAAGAAACTACATAATGCTTACTAAGTCTCATTTTACTTTAAGATGGCATCTAAGCAAACTAGTAAAATGCTTAGGAGAACCATTAGTAAGCGCAAAGTTGAACTGTGTCTTCTTCTAGCTTTTCCCGGTTAGGGGTCGCCACAGCGGATCACCTGTCTGCTCATGATTGGCAGTGGAGTTTTACGGTGTCGAGTTGCCAGCCCGGTGCCCAACCTTCCAGTGAAGGCACACACACACTCACACCTAGGGCCAATTTGGAGTGTCCAGTCCACCTACAGCATGTCTTTGGGATGTGGGAGGAAACCAAAGCATCCGGCGGAAACCCAAGCCACCACAGGGAGGACATGCAGACTCCGCGCAGAAGGCACCCCAGCCGAGGATTGAACAGGAGAACCTCTTGCTGTGAGGCAACAATGCTAACCACTGCACCACCATGGCCGCCCAGAGTAAGCTCATATGAACTTAAAATAGCCACTGAAAACAAAAATAACTACAAAGCACTTACTGGTTGTTTTTAAGTGTTGGTTTTGTTTTATTTGATCTGTTTCATTAGTGTAATTTTATTTTTAATGGTTCAGTCGAGTTTATAGTAAGGCTTTTGTGTTTGTGCTTTTTTTTTATATCTTTAACTATATCAGGACATAAAGAACCAACACCCCAAACCGTAGTGAGCTAGTAGTTCACAATAATACTGCCTACCCTAATTCAAAGGATATAGCTGCTGTCCCTGCTGATAAATTTTGTGCACATTTTTTACTCCATCCACAGTAATTGCTTTATCACAATTCCCCAGTCACAGCCCTCCCAACTGCTATGGAAGAAATCTTGTCAGGCATCTCAAAAGCTCATACCACCTCATCTATGAGCTAAAACAACATATCAGCATGCCTGATTTTCTGACACAAGTACAGCCAATCTCTGCTTTGACTTAAACCTCTAATCCATGCCTCTCTTCACTAGTTACATTCCTGAAGTCTAGAAAATAGTCACTGTAATGCTACTGCACAAGGGTGGCCCAACAACAGATCCCATACCTCTCAACCTGGAAACATCAAAAATCTGTTCAAAGGCTCATGAAAAGTAGGTACAATTGGCCAAAAATCTAGACAGTGATTAAAATAAAATTTGCATGCATAATAATGCAACTCCGCCCACTAATGGAGTTGTGGGATACCAGTATTCAAAGACAAACTGAAAAAAACAGGCAAAGTTACACAAAATATAACCAGAACAATGGTATTTTATTTATATGATGCTAACAAGCAGACCGTGAAGACACATGCTAAGGGCAAAATGTGGAACAATTATTAGCAGCTTGTTCAGTATTTCAGCTAGGAAGCTCACAGGATGGCTAAAATGTGTCGCTTTATACTTACAAAAACATCTTTCGATGAATTAATATGATTCAGTATTATTTCCTATGAATATTAGTTAAAAAAAAGGTACTTGCGTATTATCGCAACCAGATTTTTGCGATAATACGGCTTGCTTCCCGGTGTGTGACTATAACCAGAAATGTATGCAGAATCACACAGGGAATGTTATCTGTAAAAAAAAAAACACTTTATTGAGGTAGGAATAGTGTAGTACTAGAAAAATGACTGCTTGTTTGAACCTATGCCATTTCCTGACATCATGTCAGTCAGTGCTTTTCCAAGTCCTGTTATGTGTGCACGCAACACAGCAGAGCCGCGTCTGCAGCATATATTCCCTTCCCCAGAACTAGCAGCCCAAAAGGGGTAAAAAGCAACTGACAGTTCACACACCATTCAAAAAGGGGGAGAAAGGTAACACCTACAGACGTGATTCAGTTATTATTAAACACACACATCACAGAAAGCAGGGAGTGTGAAATTTTCATGTGAAAATGCAGAAGCGCGAAAGACTGTTTCAGGAAAAGTAAAATTTTACAACCTGCACGTTTGTTACGGGGGACAAAAACATCGAGATAGCCGGTCAAAATCTTTCAGATGATGAAAATAAAATCTGAGTACTGGCGATGAACATAAGGATGGTATATTCCCGATGAACTTAGCCTATATTGCGCTTGTAATCAGGAAGGCAGGATCTACCATGCGCTGCATGCAGAGTTCACTGGCAAAGTGAGACATGCCAGTCAGGACTCCAAAATTTGGCAGTTAGTCCTCTCCCTGCCTCAAAACCATGTGTGCCACAATTTAACTTAGTTACTTACAACTCCCTTTTCCAGTGTAATAGACCTGCTGTCTCAGACATGGGACTAAATTCGCAACCGCGAAAATCTGGTTGCGATAATACGCAAGTACCAAAAAAATTTTAACACTGTGTGTGACACCCTTTCAATTGGGGAACAATGCGCAACATCATGCAGTTTTTAGGACTCAGAATGAGGAACTTTCCTAGTAATCATGTACACTTGAGAGGTATGCACAGATCATAATGCATACTGAGTGCAGACTTCAGTCCAATATCCCCAGCACCTTACCATGCATTTTCTGAAGGATGTGAAGTCTGAAATTGTAACAGCTGTCATTACTTATTGAATTCAGTACTCACCGATTTGCCAGAAAACCTCAAGTTTTATGTGGAACAATTCAAAACTAAAAGACAAAAATCTGGACATTCTGATAAAGCCTGTGCACCTGAGAGTTATGACCTCCATTTCTCCAAAAGTTATCAGTTTTAGGACAGACTGCAAGGGACAGAGCTAACACACAAGTCAGAATTAGGGAAAATCGAGGCAAAGTATATGGGAAAAAAATTAACTTTTTTGACTGCTGATGTAGTGGCTCTCCTCTGTTATATCTAGAAGGGAGGGGTTAGATTATTTTCACAGTATTTTATATCAAAAGTCTACCTTACTGAAGGAGTTGATTTCCATCACCATCGAGTTGATGGAACTTCTCCTGGAGAACAATTTTTTACAGTTTGAGGGTGAATATTATCAACAAATCACCGGTGTGGCAATGGATGCAGCTTGTGTTCCAGTGTTTGTAAATTAGAAGTTATGTACCTACCATAACGTTCCATGTTAGTTGCCTTCTTCTCGCCTTCTTTCTTGCTAGATGGGTTCGGAGCCGATCCTCGGCTCTGACTCGGCCACTCTAAAAGCTCGAGAGCTAGTTCCACCGGCTCGAGGCTCCCCTATATCCCACAATGCTAGGCGGTAACTCCTCAGATCTCATTTGAAAGCTAAGGCCAGCAATAAAATTTCATAAGGAACAAAGAAAAATCCTCTAGGTCTGTCCTGGCTAGGGGGAAGGAGGGTGGGACGCAAGAAAGAAGGTGAGAAGAAGACAACTAACATGGAATGTTATGGTAGGTACATAACTTCTAAATGTTAAGTTGTCAATCTCGCCTTCATTCTTGCTGGATGGGACCGCGTCCCTAGCACCTTGTCCCGGGTGGCCTATTGGGACAGACTCTTGAGTACAGTGGAACCAAAGTTGGCTCGGTCTCTAGAGGCCAAGTCCAACTTATAATGAGAAATGAAGGTATGGGGGAGAAGCCCAAGTAGCTGCAGAACAAATCGAATCAATAGGCAGCCTATCTTGGAAAGCTATAGACGTGGCTAAAGCTCTAGTTGAATGAGCCCTGGGTTTGGATGGCAATCGTTGATGTCTTATCTCATACACTAGGGTAATCAACGAAGTAAGCCATCTAGAGAGAGAGACTTTAGAAACTGGGAGGCCCATTCTACCTTCTGCATAAGAAACAAACAGTTGGTCAGATTTCCTGAATTGTTTGGTCCTGTCTAGATAGTACCCAAGTTGGCAATGGATATCTAAACCGTGTAACTTTTGTTCTGACCTATTAGAATAATTTGGGAAGAAAACAGGAAGCTCAATGGTTTGATTAAAATTTGCCAATGAAGCTACTTTGGGCAAAAAGGACGGGTTAGTACACAAGGACACCCTGTCTTTATGAAATATCAGATAAGGGGGTCGACTGCACAGAGCATGGACTTTGGAGACTCTTCTAGCTGAGGTGATAGCTACTAAAAAGAGTGTCTTCCTAGAAAGTAACTTTATAGAACATGAAGCTGCAGGTTCAAAGGGGGGAAGAATTAAGGATGCCAGAACCAAGTTGAGATCCCATTGAGGAGGAGGATCTCTGATGGGTGGTTTGAGGAGAAAAACTCCCTTTAAAAAAGCCTTGCAGAGTTTGTGAGACATAATGGAGGACTCTGAGACTCCAACATGAAAGTTCGATATTGCTGCCAATTGAACTCTAATGGTAGATGTGGACGAACCTGAGTGGAAAAGTTCGGCTAGAAAGTCTAGAACTGTTTGAATAGAAGCAGTGAAAGGATCTATATTCTTCAACTGCGCCCAATAGGAAAAACGTTTCCACTTGCTAAGATAAATCTTCCGAGTGGAAGATTTATGAGAAGCTATCAAGATATCTCTAACTGAGTGAGATATCAAAGGAAGCCTGGCTAAACTCGGAATTGGAGGAACCATGCTGTGAGGTTCAGAGAGGGAAGGGAGTGGTGCAACTGACCCGACTGATGGGTCAAGAGGTCTGGAACTGGGTCCAGATGCCAAAGTTGTTCCAACAGATAACGGTGGAGAAAAGGGAACCAAACCTGTTGAGGCCAGTAAGGGGCAATGAGGATCATGGAAGCTTCCTGAGCGATGGCTTTCTGTATCAGCTGGGATATCAGTGGGAAGGGAGGAAAGGCATACAGAAGTCCCCGGGGCCAAACGTGCACTAGAGCGTCTCTGCTGGGGTGGCCTGGTTGGGGAAAGAGGGTGAAAAAATCGTCGCACTTGCTGTTTTGGGGAGTAGCGAAAAGTTCGCAGCAAGGCCTGCCCCACTTTCGAAAAACTTTCTCCAACACTGAATTGTTCAGAGACCACTCGTGAGGCATGAGAATAGCTCTGCTCAATTTGTCTGCAATCACATTGGACTTCCCGGGGATGTGCGTTGCTAACAGAAATCGCTGAGAAGAAATCGCCCATTGCCACAGTCTGAGTGCCTCTTGACATAGGGGGTAAGATCTGGTTCTGCCTTGTTTGTTGATGTACCACACTACAGACATGTTGTCTGTTTGAATTGCTATAGTTCCCTTGGGAAGAGAGTCTTGTAGGGCTTGCAACGCTAGAAGCACTGCTCTCATCTCTAGGACGTTTATGTGCAAGTGGCACTCGAACGGTTGCCACATGCCCTGGACTGTCCTGCCCTGGAAATGCCCCCCCCCCACCCGATCAGGGAGGCGTCCATTGTCACTGTAGCAACCAGAGGGGCAGGGACGAAAGGTCTCCCTAGGACCTAGCTGAGGAGATGTGATCCACCAAGAGAGATGATTCTTGCATGACTGAGTTATCCGAATAGGATGGGACATTGGGAGACTCTGGTAAGACCACTGTGTGAAGAGCATCCATTGTAAAATTCTCATATGGAAGCGAGCTAGTGGTAGGAGAGGGATGGCCGCCGCCATAATCCCTAAAACTTTCAGGATCAGTCTGGCTTTGACTTTGTTGCTCTGCAAGACAAGGAAGACCTGTTTGTGTATGTCTGCTATCCTCTGCTCTGTGAGTCTGGCTGGCATCTTGATTGTGTCTAGATTTGCGCCTATGAAGGTAATAACACGACAAGGCGACAAGACAGACTTTTCGTAGTTTATTGATATACCTAGTGCCTGACGTGTGAAAAGTGTAGTCTCTGGCGAGAAGTAAAAGATGCTTGGTGGGGGCTGTAAGGAGCCAGTCGTCTAAATAAGGAAACACCTGGAATCCTTGTCATCTCAGGTGAGAGGCTACCACTGCCATGCATTTGGTAAACACTCGGGGGGCTGTAGTGAGACCAAAGGGCAGGGCTCTGAATTGAAAATGACCGGTTCCCAGCCTGAAGCGGAGAAATCTCCTGGAGCGTCGACTCATCTTGATGTGATAGTACGCATCCTGGAGATCTATCGAGCACATCCAGTTTTCCCGCTCCAAAAGGGGAAGAATGGACTGCAGCGTGACTACCCGGAACTTTGTTTTCTTAACAAACTTGTTCAAGTTGCTGAGATCCAAAATGGGTCTCCAGTCCCCTGTTTTCTTTGGAACCAAAAAGAATTTGGAGTAGATTCCGGATCCTACTTGGTCTGCTGGAACTGGCTGAATGGCTCTTTTTGCGAGCAGCTTTGAAATTTCTAATGCTGCTTGCTCCCTTTGACTGGGTGGAATGTCTGGAAGGGATTTTTTGGACTGCTTCGGAATGAAAAGGAAAGGGATTCTGTAACCTTCAGAAATGATAGACTGTACCCACTTGTCTTGAGTTAGGGATAGCCAGGCTTTTGGGTACAGTGACAACCTTCCCCCGACTGCCTCCGAAGGTGGGCAGTTGGGCAACACCTCAGGGATGCTGAAAGGGCTTGTCGGAAAAGGATTCTCGACTGCCCTGATTCTGCGGACCCCCTCTGCCCCTGGGACAGCGTCTACCATTGTTGTTCCCCCCTCTGTCTCTAGAGGGGAAACGACTCTGTGCGTCAGGCAAGTCTCCTTGAGATTGTTTATGAACCACATCTTTCCCCCCTTCTGACCTTTGGGGTAAGGTCTAGAAGGAGTAGAAAAATGGACTCCGATGGCAGAAAGAGTCTTGCCATCAGTCTCGCACCTAGTCAGGGTTTCCTTCACTTGAGGACCAAAAAGGGATGATCCATCAAAGGGGGAATTAGTGAAGGACGCCTTAAAAGGGTCCGCAAAGTTACAAAACCGCATCCAGGCGTGCCTACGCAAGGCTACACCTGTACCTGCCGCTCTACTTGCTCCATCCGCCACATATGAAAGGAGGCGCATGGAAGAGTTGGTTATAGAATTAAGGGTAGCCAGCTGAGAGTTCATCCTATCCTGAAAACCCGCAGCTGTTGGGTCCTTCAACATTTCACTTGCTTCTTTGAGTAAATCCCTCTGAAGACGAGTAAAATGACACAGGTAATTCAGCGATCTCATAGTAAAGGTCGCTGATGAGAACATCCGCTTCCCGTACCTGTCCATCAACCTAGACTCCTTGGTAGGAGGATGAACAGGCACCGAAGGATCAGCTAACTACTTCTTGGTAGCTGCAGCCACCACCATAGCATCAACAGAGACGCCTTTGGTCAGAAATTCTTTATCCTTGGGGGCCGTGATGAACTTTGATGGTCTCCTGGGGGTGGGTTCCACCGAGTCAGGAGCCACCCAAGCCTTCTTTGCCACCACTTGCATAAGGGGGTCAAAGGGAGGGGACACCCAGGAGGTGGAAGGGCGAGAGCCAAACGCCTCAAGATACACTGATTCATCCTCTGAAGGGTTGAGGGATGGCCAATTCCCCCTCTGTTTTAAGATTTCAAGGATGTCTGCAAAGGAGACATCTTCAGAGGGGGAATGAGGGGAACCTTCAGAACCCTCTAAATCAGTGTCAGAGGTGACAGACTCAGGGGAGTCAATGTGCTTCCTCTTGCACTGCCTCTTCCTAGGGGGCTCTCCTACAGGGTCAGGAGAGGCCTCGGAAGAGGAGGAGATCCCCACAGGGGAAACTTGAGGAGCTGGCTCTCTACGGTCGGGGATGAGAGAGTGAGTAGAAATCACTGGAGGCACCATAGGGGGAGGGGCAGAAGGAACCAACTGTGGAGTTGAACCTGGTTCCAACACGCTCCTCATGACATCGAAGGCACCCCCGTCAGGCAGAGCCAGAGGTCTCCGTTCTGAAAAATTGGAAACTGGAAACCTCCGAGGCCGATGTCGGAGCCGAACTCACCAGCGCCAAAGCACCAAGAGGGAGAGCGGGGTCGGACAAGGGTCCGATGCCACTCGCCCCCTCGGAGCCGACAAGGGAAGTCCGGCACCGAGATTCTTCCAAGGAAGACATCGGAGCCGACGACGGAACCGAAGACAAAGGTATCGTTTCCGACGCTAGCACGCCCCGGCTCCGAACTCAAAAGAGTCAGAGGAGGAATATTTTGAGTGATAGGAGTAGGTCTCGACTGTTGAGTCGGACTTTGAAGCATCTGGGCTAATGCCTCGGACTTAAGAAGTCGACTCATTACTCTCTGAAGGTCATGGTCCGATAACCTGGAAGACCTAGAAGAGTGGGATCTATGGCTCCATTCAGACAGCAAGGGTGATGCTGGAGCCGAATGAACGGAGCCAATAGATGGAGATCGGGACCTTTTTCTAGATGTTGGTTCCGATAAAATAATCGGAGTCGACAGAGTAATGTCTTCCTCGGCTCCGGCCGGAGCCGAGGACACCGTAGGGGCTTGTATTCGAGATTCATCGGCTCCGGCCAGAGCCGATGTTCGAATAGCTTTAGGGCCTCCAGAAGATGGCTCAGATGCTGGAGCCGAAGGTCTGGAAGGCTTAGAGGGTTTCCCCGATGACTGAGTCGAGGGACCCTCAGGCTTAAGTAAGCCCCTTAAAATAAGTTTATTTTTTCGCTCCTGCAGGACTCTAGGGCTGAAGCCATGGCAAACAGCACATGAGTCCTGCAGGTGCAAAGGTCCCAGGCAGTACACGCAAGAAGTGTGACCGTCTGTCAGAGACTTCTTCTGACAGCACGAGTCACACTTCTTAAAGCCTGAGACCTTTGATTCCTTAGACATATCTAAGGGGAAAGTGTAATCACACAAGCACACACACACACCGATTACACTTAGGAGTAATTTAAACTAATTTAGAATAAATTATAATAACTAGAAATAAGAAATCCCTACAAAACACAGTCACTCACAGGGAGGGAGGGACTGGGCCTAGGGCCAGAGGGAAAATTTTTTTAGGGATTTGTGGAAAAAATGGGGTGGAAAGTTAACGGGAATGGGATAGACTATTTCTCAAACTAACTATATATAAAAAAGTAACTTTAACAGGGGAAAAAAGGCTAAGAAACTAGTTCTTTACCAAAAAACTAACCTGAGCCGGTAGGAACACACCTCGATCGCTGTAGCGGCAAATGAGATCTGAGGAGTTACCACCTAGCATTGTGGGATATAGGGGAGCCTCAAGCTGGTGGAACTAGCTCTCGAGCTTTTAGAGTGGTCGAGTCGGAGCCGAGGATCGGCTCTGAACCCATCCAGCAAGAATGAAGGCGAGATTGACAACTTAACATTATTATGTTAGGGTGGGAATATGAGCATGTCTTTAATAGCCCTCTTGTTAAGTATTTACACCTTTACGTTAGGTATTTGGATGACATTTATTTTGTGGGATGGGCCTGTAGAGGAGATTGTCAAATTTGTGGAATATTTCAACCAAATACACATTTATTTCATGTTTACTAATTGTTGGAACAAGAAAAGCATTAGCTACTTGGATATTTACATCTTTCATACGGTTGGTGGTTTTAAATCTAATCTATTTAGGAAGAAAACTTTTTGCAATACTTATTTGCATTACTCCATTAACCATCCACATTTCCAAAAGAAAAATTTGGTAAAAGGGCAGGGCATACATATTGCTAGGATGACATCAGACTACAGGGATGTATGGTGTGAACTTATGAAATTTAAGGTGATGTTCTTAATCAGGCGTTACCCTGAAAAAATGGTAGATGGCATTGTTAAAGAAGTTTATCAGAGATAGGGTGTAAGGTTCAAACCCTTGTTAGGAACAGGTGTGGAAAAACAAGGAGGAGTGATCCATGATGTTAAGTATGAAAAGCATTAGTGCTTGACTATAATCAACTCCAGGGCATTAGAGCAATTGTTAAAAGAAATTGGAATATTTTTAAGGTGAACAAATAAGCATGTGATTTGTTAGGGGAAGAACCAGTTTTTACTTATAAAACAGGGAAAAATCTTAAACAACTTTTTGAGAATAGCGGACGTAACCCTACATCCACGATTAAGGGGACTGACACGTGGCAGGTGAATTCATGTTCTTTTATAATAAGGGAACATAGTTTGTTTCTTGATAATGTGTTAGGGAGTAGATTTATTTTCCAAAATGGAATTGTGACACTGGTATAACAATTTATTTAGTAAGGTGTGATGCTTGTCCAGCCTTCTATATAGGAAAGATGGAAAGAGCATTGAAAACTAGAATATATGAACATGATTATGATATTACTACAAAAAAGGCGACTAGTGTCCTGTATAAACATTCCATTACACGTGACAATTTTACCTGATTTACATTTAGTATTTTAGAAAATATTAAAAAGAATCCTAGAGGTGGTGACTGGAAAAGGTTATTAATGAAGAGAGAACTGATATAGCAGCTAAAGCTGAATGCCACATTACCCCCTGGCTTAAACGAACAGGTGTCCCTTAAACCAATTTTAAATGAGAGGGCAGCTTCCATTTAAAGATGTTGACATTACATTGTTTCATATTTTCCTAAGATTTTTTAACAGAAAGATACTGTTAAGAGAGAAAATTTTAAGCAAAGTTATTTTTATTATTTTTTTTAAAATGTGTGAAATATTTGGTTTAAAACATGTATTACTTTCAAGGTTGCTTTTTGTATTAAGGATTCGGGCACCTTAAGAGGTACCACTTGATTTTGGCAATTAATTATTCAGTTAGTCAGTTTGAGAGGGATGGAATATTGCAATGGTATTTATAATGTGATTGGTGGTGTTTTATCTGATGAAGTCTCTATTCACGAGACAAAAGCGTTTATTATTTTGGATATTTTTAATAAACTATCAGCCGTTAACCTTTGTGCAGAGTAGAGAATGGCATATTCAATAGTGTTCACAATTGCAAAAATATGCTACAGAAAGCATGACATTCCGCTTAAATGAATTAAATTCAAGTCAGCTAGTGCTAACGTTTTGACTAATTAAGTGTATGAAATAAAGAAAGATGCAGGGAAAATAAAATATGCCATTAAAATGCAATCACGAAAACATTAAATCAGGGTTTTAGTAGCTATATTTAGCAGAAATTTATTTGTAGTGGTGCACGTTTTATTTATAATAACCCTGATTTTTCCCATTCCCTAAAGAGTTGCATTTTAAAATAGAACTTCATTTTTCTATTTCAGTTCTTGACCTAAAAACTGATATTCCAAATGGCGTTAGTTTATTAATGAAATAAAAAAAGCTATGGTTCTGTATCTTTTTTCATACTTCATA
Organism: Protopterus annectens; assembly: GCF_019279795.1. Classification (NCBI taxonomy): domain Eukaryota; kingdom Metazoa; phylum Chordata; order Ceratodontiformes; family Protopteridae; genus Protopterus; species Protopterus annectens. The sequence goes on from NC_056743.1 coordinate 637,284,073, forward strand.
CACTGTGTGACTGCATCAGATCATAATATGGGTGATCCTTCACTACAACCAAAATATGAGACAGCTGACATTTTACTATGAGACATGTATGTACTTTGAACAAGATTTCCCCGTCGGAAACTGTGTTTCTGAAGCAAGATCGTCTATCTAGCACTCCAAGTGTGAGCAATGATCATTTGCTAAACAAGTGCCTCCTCTGTGAGAAAAGGACTACTGTCATGAAGTGCTCAGCATGCACTTTACAAGACATCAGCAGTTACTATCGGGGTCTATATCACTTCAGCAAACCATCACTTCAATGAATGTCATTTCATCGGAAATGCCATTCATCAAATTCCCCTCATGTGGGGGGCTGTGCCCTCCACATCCCCTACTAATTATATATACCAACTCCAAGATCACACTACAGTGGGGAAAGAGCAAATTTCCCGATCCTCACTGTACTGAGATCTCAGTATGAACAGTTCAACAAATGGCATGTTCAATGTAATTGCACTGAAAATGCCGTTCATTGAACTGATTTTTCACTGAACTGATAGGGACCCATTACTACTCATTAGCATGATCAACTTCAACTACAATAAGAAAGACATTACACTAACATTCTGCAATTCATGATCCACCATTCCCCATAATCTATTAAGTTTTGCCTTTCTATTCCATCCAGCAATTAGATTAAGCAAAAGAAAAAAAGCGTCCGATACTGTCACTATTATGGAGAAAAAACATTTCCAAAAAGCAAAATGATCCAAAAAAGTATTAATAAATGCTTGCTTTCTAGCATGGACCGTAGCTCACAAATGTCCAGATTCTTGCCTCATATTTTTGGTCTGCTCCTCATAAAATGTGTGGATTTCTGGTAAATCACTAAGGAATGAAGTTACTAAATAATGGCATACATTTGAGTTTCAGACTTTATAGTGTTCAGAAAATGCATGCTAACACAAATCCTACTATTCAAGCAACTTTCTAAGTTTATAAGAGTAACATCTTTCCCTATTTTTGTGACTAAGGCACTGGCATTCTATGTGGAGGAGTGTAAAGATGCCCAACATGCTGACTACTGTTCTTAACACACCAAGTAAACAATGACCTGCGTATCTGTTATGCACACAGCTTACAAACTAAACAGTTCCTGTATAATACCAAAAAAATTGCCAATTGCTGCTCCACCCCCAACTGCCAATCAACAAGTAAGACAGTTTACTTAGGGAGGGATTCCAAGTCCTTACCTTTTCACAACCAGACATTTTAAATAGAAACAAATGTTATCAGCTATAACCCATAAATAAATAACCCCTTATTCAAAACAAGGAGACCCACAAGCATAAATGTGGGAACACCTCCTCATAGCACTGACAAACTACTACACAATATGAATCACTCCTGCTTACAAACTATCTATAATTCTGCTAAGGACAGACGTGATCCATTACTTTCACTTCTACAGCCAGTACAAAACTCTGCATACTTACCAGAACTGATTTCCTTTGATTGGGAATTCTGGGAAATTCCGCAGTTCATCAGGAATGTACTGAAGTTTAGCCATTTTACTTTCCTGCATAATTTAGCGTGTCCCGCTACCCTTAATGAAGATCTGCAAAAACACTTCACCTAGCAATAATTAGGAAGAGATTAAAATGGCAGTGCCCATCAGGTTGCAGTAGTATGAAGTAAACGAGTTTTTGGATGTCAAACACTCTGAAGCAGGCTTATTGCCATTGACTGTTACTCCACCATTTTTATTTAAAGGGAAATTTCTTTGGTCTAACCAACAGATCGATGAGAAGACTGTCACGGCTCTGATGTCACCACATCCACCACTGCATGTTGATGATACCGCAGGGCATGCTGGTGCTGTGTGATGACATCAGCAAGCACATGAGAAACAAATAAATACAAAAAATGAAATTGGGATTTAAAGGGGCCACTTGGGAATTTGTGGCACCCTTTTATTTCAAACTTCAAAATGGTATTTTCTGAGGAATTCAGTACAGTTGAGAGGTATGACAGATCCTGATAACTAAAGACCCATTAGTCTGACTAGCTTCATATGTAAAGCTATGAGGAGCGTATTATTACAGACCTCATTAATCTCTTCATTAAAAATCTGTTCACCCTGGACCCTCATCAATTTGGCTATGTCAAAGGAAGGTCCTGCTTCGTTAACCTCATTAATTTCTTTGAAAAAGTCATCAAAGTAGTAGACAGTGAATAAAACAGTACATACAGCATATATCTGGATCTGGCCAAGGCCTTTGACACTATTATTCATCAATGCATTATTGACAAACTTGTAGATCTGAATATAAATACTTATGTTGTACAGTGTCCACCTAACTGATTGTCTGACAGAATCCATGTGGTTAGAGTTGCAGGTGCCACTTTTGAAAGCAGAAAAAGTTATCAGTGGTGTATCATACAGCCTTAGGTATAGGAGTAACATCTGCTAAGAATGTAATGAATGGCCAGCTTCCAAATCTTTCAGGGCACCTTCCATATGCCCAAACTATTATTCAGTTTGAGCTGAGATTACTAAAAAGTGAGGTTTAGGGGGGCCAAGCCCTTCAAAGTTTCTTGCCAACACAGACCAACTCAGAGATGAAGGTTAATGTCCTGAGCTAGGAAAACAAAAATAAAAGACCTCACCCTGGCAATGAAAGCAAACAAAAATGAGGAGGATAGCGGGAGCAGCTGCTGCAACAGTGATCATTTGAACATCTAGTGTTATGTTAAGTTTACTTACACAACTGCATTACTTTCAACTTATGAATCACTGTTGCAGTAGACTTAGCTTTATGGTTAGAATACCATAAGAGGCAGACTTAGAGGAGGAAGAATGAGGTCCAGGAGCCCTGGAGAATGTTCCTAACAAAATCGGTCTAGTTTATAGTCTTTGTAAAATTATGTAGAGGGAATGAAGTCGCTGCTTCTAGAATACTTCTGGAATTTAACCCTTTCTAAATAGCCAGTGATGCAGCCAACATCCTAGAAGAACAATCCTTGACCCTGCCTGAAATTGCATTGTTGTGAAGGGTATAACAAGAGGTAAAAGCATTAGACAAGCATTTGGAAATAGTCTGCTTTGTCGCATATTGTCATTTTTTCTTAGTTTCACAAGAAATGAATAACTGATCAGAGTTCCTGAAGGATTTTGTACTGTCAAGATAGCACCAGAGTTATCCAAGGACACCAAAAGTATGCAGTATCCTTTCTTCCTCAATTTTAGGTTTTGGAAAGAAGAAAGGGAGATGGTTAACTTGGCAAAAAGTAAACTTGTATCCCACTTAATGTATAAAGAATTAGTTCCTATGGAAATACTATCTTTGTGGAAAATCACATAAAACAGACCAACCATAAAAGCTTACAATTCATATGCTTTTTGCAAAGTCAAAGCAAATAGTAATACTGATTTTCATGTTAAGAAGCCTGATGAACTGGTTCAAATGGAGCCTCGGTTAGTTATTCAAACACAAAATAAAGATCCCAAGAAGAAGCCACCTGTTTTCTAGAAGGCTTTGTATGCAGCACCCCTTTCAAAAACGTTTTCATATGAGACTGCATTGAAAGAGAGGGATCCATGGGTTAGCATGTTGAAATGACTGACAAATGAACCTTGAGTAAGAAGTAAGACAGGTCAGAGGATAATACTCGCACACATAATGTGGAACTAGAGAAATACTAGCCCTGAATGAGTGTGGGTTACTTTCTTGGCACCAACTAGAAAAACTTTTCCATTTACTAATATATGATTTCCAAATAACAGGTTTCCTTGACTCCTTAATACCTGCTGCTCATCCGCAGAAAAACAAAAAGGTGCCTAAAAGGTATTAAAATTCTATCATTCAGGCAGTCATCATTGTTTCAATTTGGGATATATTAAACAACCCCTGATCTTGTCTGACTATATCTAGTCTGTGATGCAGCTTGTGGTAATTTCCCCTTTGCATTTCCAAAACAAGAGAGAACCAATGGTGCCTGGGCCAGATGGTAGTAACTACAATGATCTTTGAAGAGTCCTGAATCTTCTGAATGACTCTATGTATTAGTGAATAGGGTGGAAAGTATATAGGAACATTCCTGTTCTTAAAAAAGAAAAAAAATCCATCTTCCAGGCCTTCTTGCATGTTGTACTGGACCAGAATTTCACCAACTGATTGTTGTGAGTGCAGGCAAAAAGATGCATTTGAGGTGTTCCCCACAATTGAATCAACTCCTGGAAAACCATCTGATACATTTCCATCCATGAGGGTTGGTCCTGGTCCTGCTCAGCTTGTACACCACACAGTTTTGCTGCAACAGTATGCAAGACACCTGTAGAGTGGGACTGTGCTGAAAGCTATATCCCAGGCTACCATGGCTAGTCTGTACAGAGGGTAAGATATGGTTCCTTTTTCCTTATGTACATCACTATGGTGCTGTCTGTAAAAACTTGTAGAGGTCCCCAGGGATCATAGAAGACTGAAAGAATTGACAGCATTTATAGGTGCTAACATCTATTTTGTCTGTTTTGGTCTTTCTTTTCTGTTTCAAAGACCCTCTGATTTTATCCCCACAGACATTGCTCTCACAAACAATGTCTGAGGCATCTGTTGTGATCAACTGTGCTGAAGATGAGGGGGAGAATGGGAGACCAGGAGTCTAAGAAATTTGGTATTTCTACAAAATCTCCCTTTTCACAAACCTCAAAACTGGAACCTAAAATGCCAGGGGATGCTGATGTTGGTACGACATAGATTTCAGATACCAGTGGATTTTTCTCATGTGGAGTTTTGCAAGAGGTATCATGAAAGTCATAGATGCCATGAGACCCAGAATCCTGAGGAATTCCCTCACTAAGACAGTTGTCCAAGTGGAAAAATTAAAGAGTACATCTAGATTCAGATTTTTTTTCCTGGGAAATAAAGCTTTTTGAACTGAGGTGACTGAGATACCCCAGGAAAACAATCCTGTGGGATGGAGCCAAATAAGACATTTGTAAGTTCTCCTGGAACCCTAGACTACGTAGGAGATCTCTTACCCAGGTGACAGATTCCGGACTCTCTGAAAAAGACTGTGCAAAGATAAGTCATCTACATAAGCAAACAGGATTATCTCAGAGTCTGCAGTTGGCAATCTCAGGAGCTAGAGACTTTGAGAATATCCTTGGAGAAGTGGATAGGCCAGAATGTAATGCACATAACTGATAATGTCATCTAAACATAGAAAGCCTCAAGAAAATCTGAAATCTGGATCTATAGGAATGTGATGATATGCATCTTTTAAATTTAAGGTTACTGGAAAATTCAAATAGGGAACAAGGGGTAATAAATTGTGAAGTGACATAATTTTGAACTTAGGCACTATCAGAAACATGTTCAGAAAGGTCTCCAAGAATCTTTTGTTTTCAATGGCACTGGAAACATCCTTGAATGAAACTATTCTCCTAATTTAGTAGGTTTGCTGAAGGATGGTAAAGGAGAGATTAAGTAATTAGCCAGGCTGAAAGGTTCAGTGTTGGAAGCTGAGGGTGCAGAATCTGGTTTTCCTGCTGAGACAGCAGGGAAGAAGTCTGAGGCAGGTGCCATGGAGATAACTGTGACATACTGCACAGGAGGGGGTGTACCAGTTTTGGCAAGGCCAGTCTGGTGCAATCAAAATTATCCTTGGTTTGTCCTGTTTGATTTTTAGTAGTACTTTGGAGAGCAGAGGCAGAGGGGGGAAGGCATAGACTGATATGTTTTTCCAGCTGAAGGACAGAGCATCCACTTTCCAGGCTTGTTTGTGGGGAGTCCTTGTGCAAAATTTGTCCAATTGGTAGTTCTGGGGAGAGGCAAACAGGTCTATATCTGGGCCATTTGCTTGTCAACATGTTGAAAATATTTGTTTCCAGTTTCCACTCATGTTGGCTGTTGGTGAAGCACCCACCAAGAGGAGAAAACGCTGAGAGAAGAAAGGAGCCCCTTTTGAGATTTTAAGTATTTTTCCTCTGTTTATTTGATAAGTTTTTCTGCATAGCTGCCTAGTTTGAGCATTTTCTGACTTGTTAAACTTGATTTCTGCATTAGTAGCTGTATTTAGAGCACAACCAAAAGCTGTATACTGAATTTCCTGTTTGCACTTAATTTTAAAATCGTTTTTTTCTCAAAACTTGCATATTTTCTGTCTTTGACCTAGCACTCTTGTGTGGGGTCATTTACTGCACTGTTATAACTTGATATTACTTGTGAACCTCTGCTATCTCTGAAAAACCAAAAACAAAAAAAATCTTGCTTTTTCCCACTTTTCTGAGATTTAAAAAAGTTCAAGTTACAGGCTTGCTGTTCTTGAACTGTTTTGTAAGTTTCTGTGAGGCCATTTTTGCTTGGGCTAAAGGAAAGTCTCTCTCTGTTGATCAGTGGCAGTGATAAACATTGAGCTGCTTCCCTGCCCCCTTGGGAGTGGTTACTGACTTGAAACTGTAGTTTTATTGGCTGTTTTCGGTCAATTCCTGGCTCTTTCCAGCCCCTGCTATCAAGCACGCTTTAGAGTGCTTTAGCGCGGAGTTGCCACTAGAGCAGCATCGGGCAGCGCCAGTTTAACAAGGTTAAACTTTTTCTGGCTCCATAAAGTCTGTTCTTCATTTTTTCCCTTAGAACTGCTCTACTAGTAATCTAAACAGTATATCCCTTAACTAAAAAGCGCAGCACTTGTTCCTAAAAGCTTTTACTTGTCTTAAAAGCATATTCTTTTCAGGTTTAGCACTTCTGTATTATACAAAGTCACTCACTAGCAAACCCCCCCCCCCAGGAGTACCCATTTCCTTACTATGTCCTCTCTTATTCAGTTACACCCCTAACTTCTAAATTTCTCTAGCATGTCGAAGGGCCAGATGCTGGCGTCCTCTCCTGTCCAGTTGGTGAATTTGGGAATATTGAGGCAATGTTACAATTGCCTCATGTACACTGACAACCCTCTCCTCCTCTCACATAACACAAATACTTGCGAGAGATGCAGCTATTTAGCCAAACTGGAGGCTGAGCTCTCTCAACTCAGGACTGGCAAGACCAGACAGGAGGAGAAGGCAACTACACACACCACAAAACCAGTCTCACATAAAGCTATCACAACAATGAATCAAACACAAACACACAAAGTCATACTCAGAGGCTCTGAGTAAAAATTTACCTAAACAGCAGAGGCCTCCAAAGCAGACATCCAAGCAACTGCCACCTCATGACACACCACAGGCAACACATAAACCACAAAATCAGTGTGCAAAGCAGTCACTGCCCTTAAGGCCAAGTACAACACCAAACATACTTGTCATAGGTGACTCCATAGTCAGACACACTGACGTCCCACTCACCAGGCTGAACAAGGAGAGAGTCACAGTAAGCTTCCTATAGGGCGCTAGAATCCGCCACATAACACAAGCACTCTGGTCACTCCACAGCAAGTACAAATATGACAGTCATTGTCCATGCTGGTGTGAATGACCTGAGACGTACCTCCCTGGACTACATGAAAAGAGACATAGAGGAGCTCTCCGATTATGTAGCCCAGGCAGGTATGACCCTGACCTTGAGCAGTATCCTTCCTTCACCAAGAATGATGCCACAACATAGAGACAAGATGATCAGCTTTAACAATTGGCTTAATTTCTGGTGTCATTCAAAGGGGATCCAGTGTCTGTCTGCCTAGGATGACATGCTTGACAAGCCGCTGCTTCGCAAGGGATGGCTTGCACCTGTCACCCCTGGGATTCCAGATATTGGCTAAGGCTCTTGCCACCCCCATAGTGCCTTTTTTAGGCAAGGCTCAAATTCTAAACCTACCACCCTAGAAAACAAAAATGGGAAGAAACTAAGGGTAATGCTGCTCAATGCCAGAAGTCTAAATCTCAAAATGCAGGCTCTCGAGGTCCTTCTCAGTATGGAAAACATCGATGTCTGTGCTGTGACTGAAACCTGGTTCAAGGCTCCTGAGAGCACCCCGGCACTATCAGGTTTTACCTCATATCATGCGTTCCGGCCCAAAAACCCGGACCACACCACAAAAGGAGGGGGGTGTATCCATATTCACCAAGGATACCCACACCTCCAGGTTGGTGGCAACGCATGAAGCATCGGAAACCATCCAGGTGCAATTAACCATAGGCAAAACTGCTCTACAATTTGTAGTAAGCTACAGGCCACCCTCTCAAACTCAGGAACCCCACACAGCCTTCCTGAAGACACTGGAGGGTATAAATGTATCTCCAAACACCATTATATTGGGTGACTTCAACTACCTGAATATAGACTGGGAACATTACTCAAGGCCCCAACTTTCTAGCCCAAAGGTTCCTGGAGTTCATAAATTCAAATGCCATGGAACAACTAGTCACCGTTCCCACAAGAGGAGAAAATATACTAGATCTCATCATCACAAACATGGGGACAAAATTCTCCACACCGGAAGTATATCCCTCATTGGTGAGATCAGATCACAAACTTATCTCACTGGAAATCCACATCCCGCCCCCACCCCAAACAAAAAAGACCACAGTGAAGAACTTCTCTAAAGCTAACTTCACACTACTCAAGACTGGTGTGGTATCCTTCAAGGCCCCCGAGCCAGTGGAAACCACAACCCAAGCTGCGGAAGTCCTTACAAATGCCTTCTACGAACACCTCCAGGACTGCATGGATCAGGCAATCCCTAATAAAACCAAGACTCTTTCCACCAAGGGCAAACGTCCAGTCTGGTGGACCCCAGCCATAAACAAACTTTACAATAAGAGGAGAAAGCTGTTACATGATAGAGCAAAATCCATAAAAGAGAAGACACCCTTGATCATTATTAGTAAAAAAATACGAGCACTCATAAAATCATCCAAGGCCAAATTTGAGAGAAAAATTGCAATAGATTCAAAAGACAATCATAAGGCCTTCTTCAGCTATGTTAGAAACCTGGGTGGAAGCTCTCAGATATGTGCAGAATTAGTCCAAAATGATACAAAAATCACTGAACCCACAGACATTGCCAACATACTGGCAGACAGGTTCAGTGCAAACTTAAACCCCCTCTCCCCCCCAAAAGGAGAGATAACTATCCCAGCGGAGTGTAGCCTCCCAGACATCTCTAATGCGCAGGTGAAAGCTGCTCTCTCTAAAGCTAAAAACACAGCATCAATGGGACCAGATGGTGTCCCCAGCTGTGTGCTACACGAACTCGACGAGGAACTAAACCCGCATATAAGGCAGCTGTTTAATCTTAGCCTTACCACAGGATACGTGCCCAAGGAGTGGCGTACGGCAACTGTGGTCCCACTCCACAAAGGTGGTACCTCTACGGACCCTGGAAATTACCGCCCCATAAGCTTAACAAGCCTGGTCTGCAAAGAAATGGAGAGGATCATAATGGAACTCATAAACAAAGACATAGGGGACTTGCAGACATTGGACCCGACTCAGTTTGGCTTTGTCAAGGGCAGATCATGCCTTTTGAACATGGTCGACTTCTTCGAAACAGTCACCAAGGCCATTGATGAGGGAAAGGCAGTCCATACAGCCTACCTTGACCTTGCAAAAGCTTTCGACACAATACCCCACTCGGGTATTATAGAGAAACTTACCAGCTTAAATGTAAACCCATATGTCACAAGATGAGTTGCAAACTGGCTAAAGGACAGAACCCACAGGGTTAGAGTTACTGGCGCCATGTCAGACTCCAAGCCGGTCACAAGTGGGGTCCCACAGGGCCTCAGTCCTTGGCCCCCTGTTGTTCGGCATCTACTTCTCAGAAGTACAGGCAAACATAGGAGGACTATGGCTGACAAAGTTTGCAGATGACTGCAAACTGGGCGCCATAGTGGGAAGTACATCGGACACAGATATCCTTCAGAGGGGTCTCACGGAAACTGATAACTGGTGCCAGAGCCATGGCCTGAAGTTAAATGCCAAAAAATGTATAGTCATACACTTCGGGAAAAACAAGGTAACCCCAAGCTACCATATAGGTGGCAATCCATTAAGCACAGAAGAGGTCATCAGGGACCTGGAGACCCAGGTTGACAGTGGCCTTTCTTTTGACACTCACATTGCTAAAGTGGTTAGAAAGACCTTCTACATTGCCCACCTGATCATGAAGGGATTCACATCCAGATCAAGTGAGGTCATTGTTCCCCTGTACTCTTCACTTATCAGACCAATGATCGAGTACAATGCCCCATTCGGGATGTATCTCACCCGACACCTGCAGCAATTGGAGAGACCCCAAAAGTTCCTCACCAAAAGGATAAAGGGACTCCAAAATCTGTCATATGCTGCCAGACTGAAGAAACTCCAGCTCTGTTCAGTCGCATACCGCCTGCTCAGAGGTGACCTGTGCCTGACATAAAAGGCCATGTCCAACCCAGAATTAATGGACATGCTCCACCTCAAAAAATCCAAATCTACCAGATCCACTAGAGCAAGCGACTTAAACCTTAGCACGGATATAAATAGGACATGCTGGAGGGATAGATTTGTCACCCAGAGACTCCCTATGCTGTGGAATAGAATCCCAGTCCATGTGAGGCAGAGCACCTAGCTGGCTCTGTTCAAGAGAAATCTTGACCGGTGGATGGGAGATCGTAGGTTTACCCTGGGAATCATCTCTGTGTCACTGCTGGACAGAGGCACAACAAACTAATGGGCACAGTATTTTTTAACATAAGGGGTGGCGTAAGCCACAAAACTTTGGGCTAGGCTTATAAATGCCTTAGGGCAGATAGCCTAGTATAAACCTATGAATCTATGAGGTTTCTGCTTAGTCCATCTGCCAGTGCATTTAATTTTCCTGGAAGGAATTGAGCTTGTAGGTGCACTTGGTAGCTCAAGGCTGTGCTCCGCAATGCCAAGGGTAGTCTGAAGAGGGGGTAGGAATGTGAACCCCCCCACTTGTTTATGTACCACATAACAGTGGTGTTGTCCGTCTTTACCATTAATTGTCCTTTAAGACTGTCAGAGCATTCTGTACAGCTAACATTTCTCTTTGATTGATATGCAGGTGCATTTGACTTGAGTTCCATTTGCCCTGAATGCACTTCCCTGCCAGGTGAGCCCCCCCCATGCATAGTCTGATGCATCTGTTGTTAGGGTTTGTGCAGCAGGGGGTGGTGGTGTGAAAGGTAGTCCCTTGTTTTGGTGGCAGGCCTCTGCCCACCAAAGGAACTCTAGGCGTAGGCAAGGAATGATAGGAATCATTGTTTCTAGGTCTTCAGAATGTTGACACCATAGGCTTTTTAGATACCACTGTAATTGCCTCATATGCAGTCTTGCATATGGAATTAGAAGAATGCAGGAGGCCATGAGCCCCAAAGTATTTGTCTTGCAGATAGCAGGGTTTTGTGGTCACTTGTTTGAAGTAGGTTTTCAAATGAATTTGCTTTTGTGGCATGAGGTAAGCCATCTGGGAAGTTGTATTCAAGCTTGCTCCCAGGAATATAATTTGTTGACAAGGTACCAGGTGTGATTTCTTTTCATTTATTGTGTACTCCAGACAAGTTAGAGCCCTTTTTACAAAGGCCAGATGATTCAAAAGTATGTCCTGACTTTCTGCCTGAATTAGACAATCGTCCAGGTATGGGTATATTTTAATATTTCTTTGCCTGCAAAATGCAATAACTGGAGCTAGGCACTGTAGATAAGCCAAATGGCAGTGCAGAGAACTGATAGTGCGTGTAGCCTGCTTTGAAGCGTAGTTATCTTCTGCAAGATTCCCTGATTGGGATGTGCAGGTACGCTTCTTTTAAATCTAGTGTAGCCAACCAGGCATCTTTACCTAGCATAGAAAGTAATAGGTGAAGAGTCAGCATCTTGAATTTTGGAATCTCCAAAAAGGTGTTTAGAGTAGACAGGTCCAGGATAGGACGCCATGAATTGTCTTTTCTGGGTACCAGGAAAAGTCTCGAGTAGAAACGTTATCCCTTTTCCTCTTCTGGTACCAGCTGAATAGCCCCCATGCTTAAGAGAGAAAGTACTTGTTTTTGGGCCTCTGCCCACTGATTTGAGGGTAAGTCCAGCCACCCACTTGGTGCTGGCAACATGTGGAAGTGAAATCTGTATCCCTGGGACACTATATTTAAAACCCATTTGTCCTGGGTAATGAGTTCCCAATTCTTTGCATGAAGCGCAATCTTTCCCCCCCAAAGGGGCAGTCAGTTGATAAGTGCTTGGAAATTTTAAAAGAAAGTCACTGAGACAGTTTACCATAGGGGGAGTCTTCTTATTTATTTATTTATTTATTTGCAGTTGGTTTACCAGGATAGTCCATTGGGCCAAGATAAACCCGTTTTCAATGGAGTCCTGGGGAGAAAAGCTCCAGTAACAAGTTACACTAGGTTATACATTAAAAATTACAAAGTTTACAGTAAACAAGTTACACCAGGTTATACATATATATAGATTACAAAGTTTACAAGTGAACAACAAGTAAGTACAGTTCAAGAAACCAGGTTAAAATAGGCTTTTGGTTAAGATATAAAAATTTACAAGTGATACAATTTAGTGTGAGACAAGAGTTCTAGTATATAAAGGTACAATTTTGGAAGTGGAGGCCCCCCACTGCTTAGTTCTGTGAGTCCCCTGGGACTGAAACCTGGGGTTTTTCCTGTGTCTGGGTTTGGCTTGAGAAGACCTGGAAGCAGCTGGAAAGGACCAATTCTTAGATGGCCAGTGCCTACTAAATCTAGGAGGCTGATATTGTAAATAATCTTTAACAGTTTGTATAGATTTAACTTTATCTTACATCTTTTTAAGAACTTCCTCAGCCTTGTTGCCAAACAGGTGGTCCTGATTTAAAGGAGCATCCAACAATTTAGCCTTAACATGATCAGGCAAAGATTGCTCCTTAAGCCAAGCATGCCTTCTGAGCACAGACCCAATAACAGCAGCCCTGCAAGAGGCCTCTAATGAATCAAAACCACATTGCAAAGTATGTTTTCCAACTTGTTCGGAAGAATGCATTAAATCCTGTAATTCTTTATTTTCCACACAGTCAGGAATTAACATAATTTTCTGTTTAAGCAGTCCAATAATATGTTGCTGATATTTTAACACATGAAACTGGCAGTTTAAAGCCCTAATGGCCAAGGTTGCAGAAGTGTAAACCTTCTTACCCCATCTATCCAGCGCCCTGGAGTCTCTATCAGAAGAGGTAGGATTTTTAGCAGTAGTAACCTTAATACCCTTGGGCCCCTGTGAAATAGTCTCTGGATCTGCAATAGGATTTTTGAAAAGGAACTTGTGGAACTCAGGGACCCTGTAGTATCTGTCAGGTTTTCTGGGAGCAGGAGGCAGGGAATCAGGGGCCAAACTAGATTCAGAGAAAGCATCATCAACAATGCCTAGTACAGGAGGAATAGCTAAAGACCTATGCTGAGGTAGGAGAAGGAAATCCAAGCCTCTTTTGTGAATCAGAAAAATCCTGGCTTTCCCATTGGAAATGCTCCCTTAGAGTATGTAAGGTTTCCCCAAAAGAAAAATCCTCAGGAAGGGAAGCAGAGGGAATAGAGTCCTCTGCATCAGAATCCTCATAAGTAGGTAAGGGCAAATCCAGATCATCAGAAGAGTCAGAAAAAACAGAATCCTGATCAGAAGATTCATAATCCACCTCAGTCCTAAGCCTCTTAGAAGGGGGGGGGGTTGACTACACCTGATTAGAGTTATTAGATCTTCAGCCATTCTTATCATTTGTTTTTTAGGCATAGAGGCCTGAGCATGTGGCCTGGGCGTTGGATTTTTAGACATGAATGGAGATTTAGGCCTAAGTAATAAAGGACGTGTCGATTTAATATGCAAGTCCGTAGGCCTGAATACACCCCCAGAAGACGGTGCCTGCACAGCGGCTCTGGACCCATCCAAGGTAGAGACATCCGCGGGTTCCATAGTTGAAGCTTCTCGCGGCATACCAGACTTCGAATGGGTCTCAGTAGAGGCCTGTGAATCAGAAGTAGCGGGTATCAGGGGCTGCAAAAGCGCCTCATTGAGTACTGGCAAACTGGTGACTGGCTTAGGAGAAGCGTCGTCAGCAGTTTTGGACCTTGGCGGCCTGTCTCTGTCTTTATCTTTGCATTTTTTTTCGGAATCCCAGTAGTCGGATGGCTAACCGATGACATTTCTGGATAATTAAACCGAGAACCGAAATATTTAGAGGCGAAAATATACAGACGACTGATAGTGCGCTTATTAAATTAAGCACAAGGTACATCGTGGTCAGGGCCTAGGCAAGGAATACAGTATGAATGAAAATCTTTATGAGGTATTTGCTTTCCACAAGTAATGCAATTATTAACTTTTACTGACGTCGATAAGGAGCAAGAAAAAGTTTCCCCAACAGGGTACTTGGCTTTAGTTGAAGACTTCGGTTCTGAAACTCGAAAAAGAAAATTTCAGGAGTCGGCTGACTGGCACTTGCAAAATGCTTCTGCTTCGGGCACCGCACGGCAAGAAAGACTGATGTAATGGCATCGGCTTCTGATTTTATACCCCTGACAACCTGATGTCATGGAAGAAGGGACAGCAACCAACGCAGGACCCAAGACTACTTTAATCAGGCCGACTGAGGGCAACCTGCAAGCAGATAACCCCAATGTAATGGCTGTAACAGTGAAACATGAACATCCATCCCTGGGTTTACCTTTCTTATTAGATTATGAGTACAGAATATTCATGGTCCTCATTTCAGTATCCTTTCAGATCTATTTGACACACTTTTCAACTGTGCTTTGTTTTGAAGAAGAGTTTATTAAGTTCAGGAAAAAAATCCATATTTCACTGTATACAAGATTTGTCACACATGCAGAGTTGTAAATTGGATGGAAAAAAAATGCAAGCAAAATGTTGCTGACTCATACTATTTCATTAACATGTTTTCCTGTGTGTAAAACAACAAACATGGTTTAGCAATGCAGTGAACTTCTTGGATAATGTTAACATTAAGCTGTTCCAGATTTTGAGAGGTACCATTCCACATTAGAAAGTTCGAAAAGTACAGTTTTGTACCTACCATAAATGTAGATGTTCGAATATCTACATTGCTGCAGTCCTTACATATGGGTAGTCCACTGTCCTCGGTCGGCCCGAATACCAAAGTATAAGGCTGACGTCGGTCAAGGCGCTTAGAACTGACATCAGAACGTCAGGGTACAAAAGCGCATGACCGACGTCATATCCTCAGTCTTTTCTTGCCCCAGATGTCAGAAGGCCCTAAAAAGAAAGGCCAAAACCAAAAGACAGCAAAAAACCAACCAACCACCCCTGCACTAATCCTATTTACAATATTTACAATATTTACAATATTCACAACCCAAACCACACAACCGCCTCTAACTATAGAGGGGAAGGAGGGAGGGATTGGACTGCAGCAATGTAGATCTTCGAACATCTACATTTATGGTAGGTACAAAACTGTACTATGTTCTTCATCTCACATTGCTGCAGTCCTTACATATGGGTAGAATCCCAAAGCAGAGGTAAGGGAGGATGGCAAAACTATAAAGCATTAGGAGCTGCCAAAATGCCCTGTAAAATTGCAGTGGCAAAACCAGCCCTAGATTTAGAGTAAAGTGGAAGGTGGTAATGCTTAGAGAAAGTATGCACTGAACTCCAAGTAGCTGCCTCCAAAATATCTTTAGTTGCCACCCCTTAAAAAGCTGTAGAAGTGGCAGTAGCCCTAGTGGAATGAGGCCTAATCCCAGCTGGAATCTCCTTACCATGATGGGAATAACAGAAAGCAATACAAAACCCAATCCACTTAGAAATAGTTTGTTTTGAAACAGGCTTGCCCTGAGAACCCAAAGCAAATGAAACAAATAACTGCTGAGACTGCCTGAACCCTTTAGTTCTGCTCAAATAATATCGCAACTGCCTGTGTATATCCAAAGTGTGCAAAATCTTTTCCCCTTTATTTTGGGGGTTTGCATAAAAAGTAGGCAAATGAATAGTCTGGTTTAAAGCCACACTAGAAACCACTTTAGGCATAAAGGAAGGATTAGTACGCAAAGATACCCTACCCTTATGGAAAATTAAGAAAGGCTCAACTGCCATAAGGGCCTGTAATTCAGAAACCCTTCTCGCAGAGGTAATGGCCAACAAAAAAGCAGTCTTCCATGAAAAATATTTCAACTCGGCAGTAGCTGCAGGCTCAAAAGGTTGTAGAGTGAGTTTCTCCAACACAAAATTGAGATCCCAAGCAGGAGTAGGAGCTCTACGTGGGGGTCTTATATTCTTTGCCCCTCTAAGGAATTGCTTAAACAAAGGATGAGAAAACAATGGTGGGTCACAGTCATAGTGAGCAGAAATTGCTGCAGCATGAACCTTAATAGAGGAGAAGGACAAACCTTTGTCCAGTAACTCAGTAAGATATTGAAGAGCCACACTTAAATTAGGCTTAGAAACATCAAATTCTTTTGCTGTACTCCAAAATAAAAACCTCCTCCATTTATCTGCGTACACTTTCCTTGTACTAGGCCTTCTGGCCTCCAAAATAACATTCAAAACTTGCTGTGGAAGCTGAGACCCTCCAGGGTTTAAAACAGAATATGCCAGGCTGTTAGATGTAGAGAGTGAAGTTTGACATTGAGTAATTGACTGTTCTCCTGAGACAGCAGGTGTGGAATCGAAGGCAAAGGCCATGGAGGCTCCCGTACCAGACTTCTCAGTAATGGGTACCAGTGCTGTCGAGGCCAATCTGGAGCTATTAAAATCATCTTTGGCTTGTCCTGTCTGACCTTCAGGAGTACCTTTGGGAGGAGAGGCAGAGGTGGAAAGGCATACACATGAAGATTGCTCCAATTGAATGAGAGAGCATCCACTTTCCAAGCTGTGGGATGAAACCTTTTTGTGCAAAACTTTGGCAGCTGGTAGTTTAGTGGAGAAGCGAACAGATCTATGTCTGGAGTTCCCCATAACACTGTCAATTTCTGAAATACATGAGGATCCAATTTCCACTCGTGGGGATCCATAATTTGTCTGCTCAACACATCTGCTAAGGAGTTCTGTGCTCCCGGCAGAAACCTTGCCTGAAGATTTAGCTGTAAACTGAGAGCAGTCTCCCACAAAATCATTGCTTGTCTGCATAGAGGATAAGAATGCGTTCCCCCTTGCTTGTTGATGTACCACATGACAGTTGTGTTGTCTGTTAGAACCAGCACCTGCCCTGGAAGAAGTAAATCTTTGAAAGCTATTAATGCAAATTGGACTGCTAACATCTCCTTCAAGTTGATATGCAGATGTTGAAGTCTGGCAGGCCACTTGTCTTGTACCCACTTTCCATTTAGATGAGCTCCCCAAGCTTTGTCTGAGGCATCTGTCGTTAGAATCTGACTCGCCTCTGGCCGGGTCACAGAGAGTCCCTTGTTTAGGTGACATTCCTGAGCCCACCACAAAAATTCCTTTTGAATGCAAGGTATTATCTGAATGACAGTGTCCATATGTTGGCAGTGCTGTGTCCATACATTTTTGAGATACCATTGCAGCTTCCTCATATGCAGTTTGGCATTGGGAAGTACCAGAATACAAGATGCCATGAACCCCAAGGCTTGAAGGACTGTCCTTGCAGTCAGCCTGGACTGATGAGACAATTGATGGAAGTAAAGCGAAAGATTCTTTTGTTTGTCCGGGGTCAAAAAGGCCATCTGGGATGCTGTATTCAGTCTCACACCCAGAAAGCACATGTCCTGAGAGGGTACTAGACTGGACTTTATTTCGTTCACAGAATACCCCAGGCATCTTAGCACTGCTATCACATACTGTAAATGATGAAGAAGTTCGTCCTTTCCTTGGGCCAGAATCGTCCAAATAAGGATAGATCTGTATTCCTCTTAGCCTGAAGAAAGCTATCACTGGAGCCAGAACCTTCGTGAACACTCTGGGCGCAGTAGATAAGCCAAAGGGCAATGCAGAGAACTGATAATGAGAAGTCCCAGTCCGAAAACGCAGATACTTTCTGCAACTGAGCCTGATAGGAACATGAAGGTAAGCCTCCTTGAGATCCAGAGTCACCATCCAGTGATCTTTGCCCAGCAGAGGTAAAAGCTGTTGTAACGTCAACATTTTGAACTTGGGAATGTCCAGATATGTGTTGAGGATAGATAAATCCAAGATTGGTCTCCACGTGTTCCCTTTCTTTGGTACTAGGAACAGGCGAGAATAAAATCCTAGGCCCACTTCTGGCAGAGGGACTGGTTGTATGGCCCTTATTTGAAGTAGCAGAGAAATTTGTTTGTGAGCCTCTAGTCTTTGCTGAGGAGGAACGTCCGGCATGCCTTTGAAAGGAGGCAAGGTATGGAAATAAAACTTGTAACCTCGGTGTATGATATCCAATACTCATTTGTCTTGGGTAATCAAATTCCAATTTTCCTTGAAGAGTGCCAACCTTCCTCCCAAAGGAGCTGCCAGGCAAGAAGGATCTGGCAGCTGAAAAGGTAGGTCATTGGGCCTGTTTACGAGACTGGCCCCTGCCCTCACCCGAAGATTGTGCAGGTGAACTCCCTGTTCTAGGTCTGAAAGAACTCTGAGCTCTGCCCCTACCACGTCTAGATCCACCCCTAGACTGAGAATCATAAGAAGGATACGTCCCACCCCTTAGCAGGCCAATTCCTACTAAACTTTGGAGGCTGCACTTGCAAAAAATCTTTAACAGCCTGCATGGACTTAGCCTTGTCTTCCATTTTCTTCAAGACTGACTCCACAGGTGAACCAAACAACACATCAGACTGTAAAGGAGCATCCAAAATCCTTGTCTTAACATGGTCAGATAAATTCTGATCCCTCAGCCATGCGTGCCTGCGAAGAACTGAACCAGTGGCAGCCACTCTAGACGAGGCCTGTACAGCATCAAAACCACATTGTAAAGAATGCTTACCCACCTGCTCTGAAACATGCACCAAATCTTGTAATTCTTTACACTCAATGCCTTCCGCCAGAGCATCCACCTTAGACTTCAATTGAGAAAGGAGATAGTTTTGATATTTCAACATATAAAACTGGCAATTCAAAGCCCTCATAGCTAGGGTAGAAGATGTATAGACTTTCTTTCCCCATCTATCCAAAGCTCTGGCCTCTTTATCTGGAGGAACCGGATTCTTTACAACAGAGGCCTTGACACCCTTAGGTCCCTGACTAACAGTTTCTGGGTCCGCCCTAGGACTCTTATAAAGATATTTATGAGCCTCAGGCACCCTGTAATACCTATCCGGTTTAACAGGAGCAGGAGGCAGAGAATCAGGATTAAGTGAAGCCTCTGCAAACACATCTTCCACCACATCCAGAACAGGAGGTATAGCCAAGGGCCTATGCTGGGGTAAAAGCAAAAATTCCCTAAGCCTTTTCCTGGAATCAGAGAAGTCCTGACCTTCCCACTTAAAATGTTCCCTCATGGAATGAAGAGTCTCTGAAAAAGAAAAATCCTCTGGAGGAGAAGCAGGAGGAGTCGAATCATCTGCATCAGAATCAGAATAAGGAGAGTACTCCTGCAAGTCTTCAGCCGAAGACTCAGAAACATCGGAAGCCTGCTCAAAACTCCCCAACTCTGGCTCCACCCTAGGCCTCTTATCAGGAGGGGGCAAAGAACCTCTAATCAGAGTAATCAAATCTTCTGCCATTTTAAGCATGTGCTTCTTGGGCACATATCCTGCTGCACTAGGAGAGACCCCAACAGAAGCTAAACCTGGCCTGCCTCTGGGAGAAGCCTTGGAAACAGAAGGAGAGGGCCTAACCACCCTAGGAAGGGAGGGGAGTACAGTAACCTGTGAAGCCCCTTCAGCCTGACCTGCCTCCTGAGAGGCCACATCCTGCAATATCAAAGTCTCCCCCTGGGACTCCAGAGAAGCCGCTGTCGGAACCACCGGTTCCACTGACGCCTCTAAAGAACCGACGTCCGGAACGGACGACTCTTCTTGCCTGGGTTTAACCGCTTTGTCTTTGCGCTTCTTCGAAGAAGCGGGTGCCGGAGAATCCGACGGCATATTATAATTGCACCGCTTCCCAAAGACCAGCCTAGCACAATCTAACCTTCGCTTAATAGTGCGCTTATTGAATCTAGCACAAAAGCGACACCCAACAACGTCGTGCTCAGGCCCCAAACAAGGAATACACAAAGAATGATAATCCCTATGCGGTATCTGTTTCCCACAAGAAATACAGTTATTCACTTTTTCTGACATCCGGTAAAACACTGAGGCAAGAAAAAACCAAAATATTCCCCAACGGGGTACTTAGCCAACTTTGATTCGGTCTGAAACTCCGAACTCGAAAAATTTCAGAACGCCGAACGGCACTTGCCATGCTGCTTCTGCATCGGACCATGCGGCAAAAAAGACTGAGGATATGACGTCGGTCATGCGCTTTTGTACCCTGACGTTCTGATGTCAGTTCTAAGCGCCTTGACCGACGTCAGCCTTATACTTTGGTATTCGGGCCGACCGAGGACAGCGGACTACCCATATGTAAGGACTGCAGCAATGTGAGATGAAGAACATCCTAAGCACTAAGGATCAGAAATGCAGTTTCACAACTTTTTTACTCTCAAAGATATATAAAAGCTTGTACAACTATTAAAGTTTGTGATTTTTATTATCAGTGGCCTCAAATTTGAAAACAAATGTTCAGTAATATTTCATTAAATGATCACTTTTATTGAACACCAAAAATTAAAAGCAAAGAATACAAAAGTTGAATTTGCATCTTTTTTTTCTGCAGTGAATGTATTGCATTTACTGCCAGTGCTGTAATTCTGCTTACCTTTTTAATGGAACATAATGAGTTCTTAAAGGGTATTAAGATTCTTGCATTTCTTGAGAATTTATGGAAGCATTCATATTCACAAAGGGATAGTCGTGTCTATGTAAAACAGCTCAGTCTCATAGTAATCCAGATACACTGCTTTCTTTTAACTGCACCCTTGCTCTTTAGTGCATTACAAATGCTTGCATGCCAGTAGCTTGTAGAACACTTGCTTGCTTCCACTTACTTTAATTGGCAAGTGCCCTTAGTCCTACTAACTCAGTCCTAGTGAATTACCTAATCCCTCCCACCACCTAACCCACTGAACTACATAGCCCAACACTAACACAAACTCTCACCTGGCCCTTAATCAAAACGAGAGCACTTCCCTCCCTAATCATCCCCTAACCCTAACACTCATGTCCTTCTCCCTAGACCTAAAATTCCCACCACCCTAAACTTAAATCCCGCTCTTGATTACTGCCAAAAATCCTAACCTGCACATCTATGTCCTCCCTTCTCACAACTCCTGCACTAACCTTGTTCGAATTTGGCTGCTGTGTTTGGGTGAGATTCTGTAACACCACTCCCTCCCCAGAGGTGCCATACCTTACCCGAGCACACAGTCGAGTTTAAGCATGAGTAGATGGTCATGCCACCTACAAGACTCAAGTCCATGAGCTGTCAGACAGAGGTATTCAAGAACCTGGGACTTGGGTGCTTATAGTAGATTTTTGCTCTAACCTGTACTGAAACCCTGCTCTGAACATCAGCACTGTCATATTTTTATTTTTTCCAGAAAAGCTAATGTTTTTCTCCCACTTGTCTCTACATAAACCTATGCGTCTTCTTAACTAAAAGTTACTGTGATGGTTTGCACATTCCTAACACCAATCTATGAAGACAAGTTTTGCTGGCATGCTACAAGTAGCTATCACAGGCAATCTGATGGGTAATTCTCTGAAACATTTACCATCACTGCAAACCATTACTGCTATTTAGAGCGTTCACCACAGAAGCATTAGGTAAACCCTCAAAGAAAGAACAGTGGGTTGACTGGTAAAACCAGTGTGTTAGTAAGATAAAATAGTAAATTCTAAGAATGTAGCATAGTGGAAGTGAAATAAAAATAACACATGATTAAGATAAATATGTAATAATTAAAATGAAAGAATCTACTGTTCTATGGGGAGCACTAAGGAAATTACAGAAGTAGAAGTGACAAAAAATATAACAGACTTACCTGACAATATTTCTCATCAGTAGTTTGAAAGCATTCATGGCAGAAACGCAGAAGTTTTTACCATATATTGCAATCTGAAAAGGAGATTATTATGCATGTTACACACATGGTACCTAGATATAAGGTGCATGTATAACACATTTCTTGACTCATTTTGTGAAAATAACAACATGTTTAGTAGAAACATCAATTAACCACAACACTGAGGATAGCTGTGGAAAAGTTATAATGAACTAAGGAAAATGTTGCTAATTTTCAAAACAGAAAATTTGAAGAGGTAAACTAAACTGCCCTAGATTAAGAAAAATGCCAGAGATCTTTACAAAATAAAATGCAAAAGAAAACTTACATGAGAAAGAATGTAAACTGTATAACACGCATCATTACTTTCAGAGGAAGTGCAGCAAAGGGGTTAATAAAAACAGTTTTCAGATTTGCACACATTTGCAGAGCTCAGTGCACTTTAAAATGTTACTTCCTGTCAAAGGATATGTTACCTCATGTAGACTGTGTTTTTTTTCTAAAGCTAAAGCAGGATATCTGCACCTAAGTGTCACAGACTCTGTATGTGAGGGCAGGTTAATCTAATGGACAATGCCAACTAAATGGTTTCTACTGCTGCATTATTTTTGTGACCTCCATACTGAAATTTGTCCACACTCAAAGAGCATTTTTTAAAAATTCAGTTAGTCTGTGCTTGCCTTCTAGTGTGTGTGCAAAGAGCTACACTGCTGAGACAAAGCTCAAACTGAAAAAATATTGAGCATGAGTTCTCTGCAACTATTTGGACATTCAGGTGAGTGGTAGATAAAATACAGTAGATCAACACTAGCAGTTTTTTTCTTTATATTGGTCTGTTCAATGCTTTTACTTTATATTTTTTGTTCAACCTTGTACCAACTTGTATATTTAATTTTCTACTGTATTGCCTAATGTTATTATTTCATTTAGATAATTCCATTTAAAAAATATATTGTGATTTATTAATATGCTTAAGGGTATTTATCAGGATAACTGACATATCAGCTGTTAACATCCACCTTTTGAAGACTGACTGCTTGCAGCTACTGCTACCATAAAAATGCTGATGTGCCAGACTGGTCTGACTAGTGACAGTATGTTACAGTGAAGACAGTGAAGATGCAGTAATAGAGATAATGCTTGTGGCATGTGAGCATGCACACTCATGTATGCGCTGTTGGTTATAATTCTGCTCCAAAGCTAGTCAGACTAAAGCAAATTTGAGTGTGGTGGTAGTTAGCTTTTATCCAAAACAGTAGTGACTGTACATTTTTAAGATCAGTAGCCCTTTGCACAACTAGTAACTCAGTGGTTCAGAATGTGAAATCATAGCTCCTGAACATCACGACTGGAGCCATCAGGTAGGACCATATATCCATTAGTCACATATTATTTAGTTTGCTACAATGTTGGTATTGTACACTGGATCTGAATGGCCTGCAAGACAGTTCTGTCACAAGAAGGTAAATACACAAAGCTATATATTGCACAGCAGTTTTCTTCAGAGAGCGAAAGCTAGGAAAGTGACAAGGAGAGATAAGAAAAAGCAAAGCAGCAGAAAGAACTGGTAACCCTTAATCAAAGGCCCATAGGTTATCTGGAACCCTGTGCAGATTCCTGAACTGGTGCCACACTCATTTCAACTTTAAGTTAATGAGCAAAAAAAAAAAAGTTCCTAGGAGACCGCTTATTATAAACATAGCAAACAGGTTGCTATAGTTAAAATACCTCACAAGAGGTGCTTCAGCACGAACTACAGTATCAGTATTCATTTCTATTCCACTATGTCAACATCAGCATCTGCAGATCATACTCCCTAACACTTTATGTACAGAGCAGCTGTCTCTTTCACCACGCCCTAGCTATACCTCTTTTTTTCCTCAGTATCTGCAGGGGGGGATACTCAGACAGCTTTAATCAGATATTTGGACGGGAGTATAACCAGCACTAAATTGACAATAAATGAACAAGTCTTTTATCGCCACTGCTCACACATAATATAACTGCACTGATTAACTGGAAGTAAAATGTTTACTTTTTGAATGCTTTATGCTTAATTCTGAAGTTTATATTGAAAACACAATGCCAGTGATTTCATTACACAATTAAGCTCTTACTTTAATAGATGTGTAAGTTGATGTGAAGTTACTACTTCTGAAATGTTGAAAGATAAAGGAACAATCACTGAGCACTTTGCCTGAGGATATGAGAATCTAGTTAACAGATCAGAAGAGAGACAATCCTGAGAAAACGGGAAAAATTATGATTTCTTTCTAGCCATCAGGGCACAACTACATAAAATGTTGGTTCCCAGCACTACATATGGATACAAGGGAACCCATGAAGAGAGTAACAGGTTCAACAGGCAAGAGGGATACCACTGGTTCTAGCATACGCCAGCAGATTGGGGTTAAATACTTCCAGTGTAGCCATGTTAGACATGTAAGAGACAAATGTTCACAGAGACATTTTGGAGGGCAGTTAACAGAAGTAATGTAGTAGTCATGTTTTGTCTTGAAACTGCAACTGCCCCAGATTAACACAAGGGTCTGTACCCTACACCTTTTCATAAGGAAAATAAACCATTGATAGGAGGGATACAGCTTTTTTTAATATCTTGATTTAATACTTTCTTTTGTTTTATGAGAGTGTGATGTCCTACCATACAGTAAACAGCAGCATCTTACAAAATTAATAATTTGGAAGTTGCCAGACAGAAACATTACTTGTTAGGCAATCCAATCTACTTAAGGTCATGGAGGGACACCTTTTCAGTTTCCAATATATACTGCATTCTAGGTTAGAAAACCTGTGTGCTTCCATATATATGCCTTACTTTTGTCAATTGCCTTTTTTTATCAGATTGTAAAACTGTTGACTAATTTGCTCAATATCACAATTTGTCAAAAAATTAAATGTTTTTCTGTAGTTAGCGTGATCATTTCACTAGTGGGATTTTGGAAAGCCTTGCTTTTTCCCACTGTTGTGAGATCTCAGAGTTGGTATATATGAGAAGCGTGGAGGGGAAACGGCAGCAGTAGCATGCTCCTCCTTCCAAAAAAAAAAGCTTTATATGATTTTTTTTTAAGGTTTTACTTTTTTAGAGTTAACCTCTGTTTTTGAACATTTTTTTACTGTCAGTCACTTTGCTATTGACAGTGTGAGTGTCAGCAAATGTTTTTCTGAGATTTAAAAATAGATCCATATACACAGTATACATATGCATGGATACTCTGAGTTAGGGACAGTTAATTGCAACATCATTCAACAAGGTGTATTCAATTTAATTTACTAGAAAAATTAAACTATAACAACTCTCCTTCGATCCAAAACTTGCTTTTCAGAATTTTGCTTGCAGTATTATAACATTCAGTATACCACAATTCAATAAGTTATGTACAGATATCCAAATATTTTTATATATGTGCATAAGCTATAACAGACTGAAGTCATTTGAAATTGTTCAACTTTTCCAGTCTTACAATTTTTATTAAAAAGAAAGGATTACCTTTTCAAGTTTTTTTCAGCTGTCCTATTTAATAGCCGCATGATGCAGCACTGTATTCAACACAATGGATTGCGTCAATGAGGTATAATGCAGTATAATCTGCCTAAAGTGACTAGACATGCTCGTTAGAATTAGATGGACTACTGAATGCTTTTTCTGACTTTGGTAGACTTATAATGGTCAAAGTTTAAGCTAACTACTGTCTGGCTGGACTACTCCAACTTCAGTTTCTGATATTAATCTGTGTTGCTGTTTCACATTTTTGTGACCATTAAAAGTTTGCCTTTTCTTCCCTATTGTCCAGCAGCCATCATTATTGCAGAACACACACACAAATACAAGTACACATATCTATACGGTTCCCATTCAGAAGCCTGAAACATCATAAGCCTGAAAATCAAAATCCTGAAACCAAAAGCCTGAAAATTCAGAATCCTGAAAACTCAAAATCCTGAAAGCCCAAAATCCTGAAAGACCAAAATCCTGAAACTCAAAATCCTGAAAACACAAATAATGCTAATATGTCACTATAAAGACACTAATATCTACCAACTGACCCTGACCCTAACCCTAACCCTAAGGTCCGTCACTATCGCACACTCACCTGACCCGCCCTAAACCTAACTCACTTAAACCGCCTAACCCCAATATTTGTCACTATTGCATACATGCCTAACCTGCGCCCTAACCCTAACTCACTTAAACCGCCCCTAACCCTAAAATAAAACCAACCGCACACTTACCTGACCCCAACGCATGACCTAACACCACAGGGCTAACAATAGCAAAGCCACAATGACATCAGTATGTCTATTTTGTGTTTTCAGGATTTTGAGTTTCAGGATTTTGGTCTTTCAGGATTTTGGGCTTTCAGGATTTTGAGTTTTCAGGATTCTGAATTTTCAGGCTTTTGGTTTCAGGATTTTGATTTTCAGGCTTATGATGTTTCAAGCTTCTGAATGGGAACCATCTATACACAATGCACAGATAATACATTAAATTACATTGCACTGTGCTTATTCACTGGAATGTAAATACACAGTTTTTTTATGTCATTAGTCCAAACTGTTCAGTTATTGCTTACATTTCTGTATTTTGCTTGTGAAATGTTTTGTATTTCACCCTGGATGAGCCTGAAATTGGTCACTATCGATCAGTGCACTACCCCAGTAAACAAATATGAATGAATAAATAAATAAATACTTAGCAAGCCTATAAATTTAAAAGCAATTTGAGATAAACTCCAGCATCCAAGGATTGCTTCTCTCATTTTCATGCCACCCTAATTTTAACACGTGGATTCTTCAGGACTACTTTCACTTTTGTATATTTTTCCACAGACTACTGAAAAAATGACAAGGCTTACATACTTTGCCGTACTAATCATTTGAGATGCTCATTATTTAAATATATATATAAATCATCAAGGATGTTAACAGAACTGCAAAGAAATGGAAAATACATTTCTGTAATTTATATATTGTAAAATAAAAACTTATTTTTAGTATCATGAACAACAGTGAAACTGACAGACAGCATATTCTATCTGCAGGAACTTTATATTCAGCTAATGGCAAACATGCAAACATACTGTATTTGAAACAGATGAACAAATATTACCATGATGTAGGCATTTCGATTAAGGAATTTGATAAATTTTTCTAAGCACCAGAAGCAGCATTTAAGACAACACAGGAGGAACTTGGTGCATGGATTTTGAGCATCTACAAAATAAGAGAGACAGAGAGTTTAATAATGATCCTGAGATGGACAAACAAGTGTCTGTTCTTACTTGACTTTACCATTTGTGTTTTACATGTCCTGTCATGACCTTGCCCAGATTAAGTACTGAACTAGACCAGTCATATACATCAGAATTACAACTGTAACAGGGGTCAGTGCAGCCCATTACAAACTCAAAATCCAAAGCCTACCGAGTGTGACCCTAACTGTAAATTATATCCCTATATGTCAAATAAGTCTGGTATAGTCGAGTTCCTCAAGCCCAGCCTAATGATACCCTATAATTCTCAGTGTCCATCTGTATGAGCTTGCTCAGTGTCATTTCTCAAATCCAGATGATAAAACACAACTACCTCATGACTTATCTACAGGGGCTTAAAGAGGTGCTGGAGACATTTTCAGTTCATTTCTGTCATCTGTGGTACAAATAACAGTAAAAGCATTTTTCAAATAAAATATGTGTATAACTAAACATTGTTGTACCTCAAGGCTGGCTGAGATCTGCATGTACGATCTGAATGGGAGCAGCTAACTAGCATGTATATAGTAACACTGGGTTAGAATGAACCATGTACAAGCATCTATAAGAGCATTAAAAGGTACAAACAAAAATAAAATTAAGAAAAACAAAAGGCAGCAGGAACAACAGCAGTGTATACCAAACAAAAATGTAGATCAAAAACTCCAAAAACCAGGAGAAAACCAGGTATTTAGTGTAAAATTATTTAATTCAATATTTGTCAAAGGCGACTTCATCAGAAATACCTTTGACGAATAGTGAATTAAATCATTCTACGCTAAAGACCTGGTTTTCTCCTGATTTTTGGTGTTTTTGATCTACAAAAATAAGATAATACTTTTGCAATAAAAGACAAAAAATAATGTTAGAATAACATCCAATTGATTATTAATTAATTTTATCTGAAAAGCAAAGAAAGGATTTAGATAAACTGCATATAAAAGTTACCTTCACTTGAAATCATGCATTTTCCTCAGACTGAAGCAGCAGCAACGGCTGTGTAATATGTCTTGGGTCTTTTACAGCTTATTTTATAAGAATCCTTATTGTTAACTGTACGCATTTTATCTGACAAAGTTTGTCTTCTTGTCAAACAACATGTAAAGCAGTGTATAGTTCAGGCTGCACGTAATGCATTCTGCATATTTATTTATTTGAATTTGTTTAAAAGGGTAGAGCACTGATCAAATCTGACCAATTTCAGTCTCAGTCCAGGGATATTTTCATGTAAAACACAAACAATATATAAATTAATATAGTCTCTGCAGTGCATACAATTACTCTTTTTAATGTTGTGTTAAGCAGCATCAAATTCATTAAAAGGAAAACATTAACTGAAATACAACTAGCAGTCAGGCTAAGATATTTCAATAAAAACTAAAAATACATTCATTATCTTTACACAAATATTTACACATAATTATTATAGTTCATACATTTGCCTATAGATTCCGTCTTTTCTTATTTTGATTTTACTGCTTGCCTAACATGCAAATGCACAGATGAAAGATCACAAAATGAAAGTTATGTAGCCACCATAATGACAGATCTGTATTGCCCTATTTTCATCTGGTTCAACAGATGGGTCTTGGATCCAGTCTCGGCACTTCCAAATGTGTGGATCCAGGGTTCTGACTCCTCCTCTACCCATAATCCTTATCTGCTTCTCCTTGAATACCTCATATTAAGTTTGCCCACTAACCTATATGATATGTATTGAAAACTATGTGTGTACTTAGCCTAGCATAAAGGCATTTAATATAGGAGGAAGAGGCAACCAGCTGAGGTTGATGTCTGCAAGACTCCTAGAGTACCACCCATTCTTTGAAGTACAACAGGTGACAATTTGGAAGGGGGAAGGGTGCTGAACCAGATTAAAATAGGACAACATAGATCTATTGTTATGGTGAGTACATTAACTTTCATCTCCAGTGTTGTCTTTTTTCATCTGATTCAACAGATGGGACAGATTCCCTAGCTTCCCCTTTCCTGGGAGGCATCAAGAAAGGACATTCCTGAGCACATCTGAGCCAAAAGAGGTGCGTGATCTGGATTGTACATCCAGTGTATGATGAGACACAAAGCTGTGAACAACTGACCATATTGCAGCTGCATAAATCTCATCAATGTGAAGATTTTGTTGAAAGACTCTGGAAGTTGCCACTGATCTTGCTGAATTAGCAGTTTTTTGTTTGTTTTTTTTTTTTTTAGATAATGGTAAATCCAGCTTGCTATGAAACAAATAAAATGAAGTCAGAAATCCATCTAGAAAAGGGTGACCTTGAAAACATCACAACCCAATCTGACTTTGGAAAAGGCAATAAACAACTCAATAAACAATGAAGTCTTTTGTCCTGTGGAAATAAAATCTATGTTATATATGTACATCAACCAAATGTAGTGTATATTCTCCTTTGTTAGAAAACTTTGGTAAGAAAAGCGAAAGATTTATGGACTGACAGATGTTAGATTCAGATGCCACCTTAGGAATAAAGAAAATATTCAGGTTTATACTCTTATGGAATATCAAATAAGGAGGTTTGCAAGAAAAAGCCTGTAATTCTGAGATTCTCTTGGTTGAAGTAACTGCCACTAAGAAGATTGTTTTCCATGTTAATTATTTATGGTCTGCGGAGACTGGTGGCTCAAAAGGGAATTGCATAAGAGCCTGCAACATTCCTGTAATGTCGGAAGGTGGAACTAGATCTCTGATAGGAGGTGTGAGAAAAAAAGTTCCTTTGAGGAAATCTTTAGAAACATTCAGCAAGGCTATGGGTATCTGATTATGGCCAGTGTGAAAAACTGAAATTGCTACTAACTGGACTTTTATGGTGGAGTAACTAGAACCTTTATGAAACAATTCTGAAAAAAATTAAAATGGAAGGGAGAGGGGCAGAGAAAGGATCCAATCATTTTTCTAAAGCCCAAAATAAAAATATTTTCCATTTACTTTGGTAAACCTTCCAGTTGCTAGATTTTTGAGAGACGGTCAGAATGTGAACTACTCCTTCAGAAAACCTGGCATCTCTGGCCATTGTTAAAATTTTACTAAACAAGCAGTCAGATTCAGGGTGTCTAGATCTGGGAGAGTATAAACATATAGTGAGATAGGAGATCTAGGCGGTGAGCCTGTGTTTAGGGAGAACATGAGAAATGAGGTGGAAGAAATGGGAACCAAACCTGTCCAGACCAATAAGAAACAATAAGGATTACTTTTGCCTTGAACCTCTTGGCTTTCTGAATGAACTTTGAGATCAACAAAAATGGGGGGAGGGGCATATTGTGAGACCAGAGTGGCCCTCAGTGACTGACCCTGAGGAGGGATGAGGGCCATACCTCTCAACCTGGAAACATCAAAAATCTGGACAAAGGTCCATGAAAAATAGGTACAGATCTGTATTCTGATTAACATAAAATTTGCATACATAATTATGTAACCCCACCCACTCCAATGGAATTGTGCGATACTGACTTTCAAACACAAACTGAAAAACAGACAATCAAAATATGGCCCCAGACAGAGTCCCCCTGAAGCCATTCCAATGTCCCATTACTTGGCTATTTTGCCCCATTTGCCATAAACACTGTAATGTGAATACTGCTTTACTTCTACAATGATTATTTGGATATCACTTAAAACTTTTATTTTTACATTTTATAGCACAGATACTGATAGACATCTGCTAAACAAAGCAATACAGTCTCACAGTGAAAACAGACTTAGCACTGAAGCTTCTCTCTCCTTGAAACTCATATTCATTGAAACAGCATTGAAATCCACATTCAAAGAAAATGCATCTGGTCAGTGCCAGATAAAGATTACATCTGGGTTGTTTTCAAATCATAGGCCCCTTGCACATGAAACTTACATGTTTTCTTTGATACACCTTCTCGACTGTATTAAACTATATTCCTTGTATAATACAGCACACTTGTTAGAGTGCATTTTAAATGTATTGTTTTTAACATTTTTCCAGCAAGCAATAAAACAAAATGCATGAACCAATAATGACAAAACTGCTCAATTCAGAATAAAAGTCTACTTAAACTTCTACAATCCACCAGTATCAGTAAATATGCACAATCACTGCAGAAGTAAAAGTCATCTAAATAATTCCATATTATTAAGAGATCTGCAACTAATGAAGAGGTTGTCGCTAGCAAACAACTTTATATTTTATTGTTTCGTCCACAAATAAAGTGCCTGTTGCTCTTGAGGGATAAATTGCTTGTTACATTCAAAATAAGCTAATACTGCAAAAGGGAATTGATGGCAAACTGAACAGGTTCATAGTTACTAGGTATCTCTGCTAAAGAGGACATTCTCAGGACTGCAGCAGCCACCCAGTTTAAAAGTACAACACAATACAGTATCAGCAATCCATCTACGAACTGTGGGAGTAGAACCCACAGCCTTCTGCATCAAAAGCAAGCATTCTACCCATTGTGCTACTAACACAAACAGACTTTGCATAAGCAGCACTAAACTTCTCTCTCCCTGAGGAACTATGCAGCACAATTAAGATTAAGAAATCAGGAAAAAGCATTTATTGGGGTGGGGGTGTGGGGGGGGGACAAAGGTTCATAACCAGGGAGACATTTTAAATATTGCTTGCACAATCTTAGAAAAGTTGCTACTTGCTAGAATAAAATGTTTTGTGTTACCATGTGTTTCCTGAAAGATAGCCATTTAAGTTTCTGTCTTCCTATCATTAGTGAATTCAGTTCTCATTCTCACTAATTTGCTAGAAAACCACAAATTTTAACAGGAACAGGCCAAAAAGCTAGTGTGGTTATGGAAATCAGGCTCCAGCTCACATCCTTTACAATGAAAATGCAACGGCCAACTTTCCAGGCTCCAGCTCACACCCCTTTCCAAATGGCCAGCTCAGCAGCATAAAGAAATGTGGAGAAGACTGAAACAGCAACTAACTTGCACACAATGCACAGTTAAACTGAAAGCAGATAAAACTGTAAAGGCAAACTTTCCTGAGCTTGCACAGTTAAAGTGAAAGCCCTCCAGCTTGGGAACCTGCACAGTTAAGCAGAAATGGCAGAACTTGTAGAGATTAACTGAAAGCAGATAATGGCAGAACTTGCAGAGAAATGGACCAACAGCAAACTTCCCAGCTCAGCAGCCTTTAAAATAAAGAAATACAGCTGCTACAGACTTACAAATTCAATCCGGAGCACAGTTAAGTAGAAACGGCACACAAAGTTATGCAGAGGCACACAATGCACAGTTAAACTGAAAGCTTTCCAGCTCGGAAACCTGCACAGTTAAGCAGAAATGGCAGAACTTGCACAGATAAACTGAAATGGTACACACACCCACACTTCCCCCTACTTAATGAGCAGATACATTACCAACTGAAATGGCGAAAAAAACTTGCACACTTGCCTAGCAGTAAAAGAAACATATGAGCAGATAAACTGAAATGGACTTAAATAAATTACACTGTTAGTTAAGTTTTCTTTCTTACTTGGAGGCTGGGCAGACTAAAATGTATGTACATCTGCCGGCTGCCGCCACTGCTTTTTATATTTCCTATTTCCCTCCAGTCCAACAGGCAGTAGCTGATGTCATCACGCACACGCCTGTAGGCTGGTGATTCGTGGCAACATCAGCCATAAATTTAAAGTGGTAAACTGCTAATACAAAAAAAAAAAAAAGACCAGGAAATTCAGAAATTAAGGGGGCCACAAGGAAATTCTTGGCACCCCAATACTTTGCCCTCAAAACCGGTAAATACCAATGAATTTGGTATGGTTGAGAGGTCTGATGAGGGCAAAGTAACTACTGCACTTGATGAGGTAAAATGAGAACAGATCACAGCAAGGTTGGCCCCACTTACTGATTGAGGGACCAATCATGAGGCAGAAGAATATTCCTGCTTAGCTTGTCTGCTAGCACTTTGGAAGTCCAGGGGATGTGCACTGCTACAAGAAAACAATAGGAAGACATTGCCCACTGCCAAACCCTCATGGCTTCCTGACATAGAGGATAGGCTCTGGTTCCACCCTGTTTGTTGTTGTACCAAACTACTGACATATTGTCCGTCTGAATGGAGATCCCACCATATCTGGCACAGAGGCTTGAAATGTCTGCAGTGCTAATAGACTGCAACCATCTCCAGAATGTTGATGTGAAGGTTGGCCTGAGGTACCTTGAACAGTCTTCCCTTCATAATACCACCCCCACCCTAAAAGGGAAGAGTTAGTGGTGACCACAGACGTCGGAGGAGAAAGCCAAAATGGATGACCCATGAATAATGCTGGGGAAGATGCACACCACCTGACAGGAGTTCTGCATAGTGGAGTTAGTCTGATTGGTGTGCTCAGTGGATGATGTAACTGTGACCATTGAACTGATAGAGTCCACTGAAGGACTCTTATGTGGAAATGAGAGAAGGGAACCAGAATGTTCGTTAATGCCATAAGACTTCGTAATTTTAGATTCAACCTTGCTGGTGGAGAGGAATGTGATAATACCTGATTTTCTACTTTTTGAAGAGAATGAATCCTGGAATATGGTAAGGCAGATATTTGGTTTCATGTGGCTAGGTGGCATCTTATGAATTCTAGTGAGTGACTGGGATTTAATTACCTTTTTAGAATGCTGACTGTTACACCCAATCTGTGAAGTAACTGGAGTAAAGTGCCCCTCCTCTGGATGAGTAGATTCTTGGTCGAAGCGATTTGGAGCCAGCTGTCCATTTACAGAAAAATCTAGAATCCTTGCAGCCTGAGATAGGCTGTGACTACTGCCATGCATTTGGTGAACATCCGGGGAGCTGTGGTGAGACCAAAGGGCAGAGCTCTGAATTAATAATGACTAGCACTCCTTGATTGTTTGTTTATCTTTACATGATAAGCATCCTGGAGATCTACTGAGCACATCCAGTTGTACTTCCTGAGTAGCGGTAGGATGGACTGAACTGTGACAATCCAGAATTTTGTCTGCTTCACAAACTGAATTAAATAACTGGGATCCAAAAATGGCCTTAGGTCCCCTGTACTTTCTGAAACTAAAAAGAACCTGGAGTAGACTCCAGATCCTATCTAATCTGCTGGGACTTATTGGATGCATTGTTTTTCTAGCAACTTTTTTGACTTCTGCTTTAGTAGATTCCATTTGTTAGGGTGGCATCAGAAAAATGTTTTTCTTGGTTTGGGGAGTAAAGGAAGAGAATTATGTATCCTGGGCAATTATCCGCACCACCCATGAGTCTGTAGTGATTGACTCCCAGTTTTGATGGTGCAAGGATAAGCGTCCACTGACTGCCGCCACACTGCATCAGTTGGTCAACCTTTCAAGAGTACAGGAAGGATTTCTTAGAAAAGGACCCATGAAATCCTTGATTTTGTGACAACTTCTACCCATAGGGTAAAGTCCATTGAAACAGTGCCCATCTCCCCATGAGAGGGTTTGTCAGCAGAAGCACCTTGGTTAAAACCCTGAGATTGTAGGAATCATATCTTCTTTCCTCCCTGCTAATTCCTTGTAAAGGTCCCTTGAGGAGTGGATAAGTGGATTCCCATGGCATGCAGTGTCTTACAAACCTGTTCACTTGTGATTAGTGCATCCATAACCTTCTGTCCAAAAAGAGGGGAACTATCAAAAGGGGTACTAAGGAAGGACATCTTGAAGCCTTCTGCAAAAATCACACAAATGCATCCAGACGTGACAGCGAATGGCAATGCTGGTGCCTGCCACTCTGCCTATTCTATCAGCTGCATTTGACAGCAGACACACAGAGACATTGTAAATATAACTGAGGGAAGACAGCAGGGATTCCACATTCTTCTGGATATTAGCTGGCAAATAACTCCGAGAGAGAATTGGTGAGCTCCTTGGTCAGTTCTCTGTGGAAGTGTGCGACATGAACCAGGTAGTACAGAGCTCTATGGGGAAAAGCTGTTGAAGCATAAGTCCATTTTCCAAATCTGTCCAGTACCTTAGATTCCCAGTTAAGGGGATGAACAGATGTACACTCTTCACAGACTTCTTTTTAATGGGGTATTTTGTGATCACACTTGGAACACTTTTTAAAGCTTTTATCTGAAATGACTTGCACAAAAAACAGAACTCCTCAATACCACAATACTCTAAGGAACAGACAAGATAAAACTAAATGTTACAAAGAAAGTTTTTTTTAACCAAACAATACAATAATACAAGGATTGAACCCAAAAGGGCCTAATCGCCAAGGCATAAAAATTCAACTATTAAAAAAAAAAAAAAAAAAAAGTTTAGCTATAGGGTAGAGAAATATACAGAAAGTTATGCTAATACTGAATATACAGAAAAAAGAAGTAATTTTGCTGAATTGTCGATGAAAAGTGGAGATCAGAGCCCCTTGAATCTCACAACCATTCAGTTCATGCAGCAAACAAGATCTGAGGTATTCAAGGAGAAGCAGAGATGAATTATGGGGGGGGAGTAGTCACAGCCCTGGATCCATGTTTGGAAGTGCTGAGACCAGATCTGAATTGGTTCAGAGTTGTTGAATCAGTTGACAAAGGACAACATTAGACACATGCTAACTGACAACTCCATTATACATTTTAAAAAGATAATATATGTTGGTACATGTATGTGTTGCGGGTGTGTAGGCATTTGCTGCATTCATACTTTTTTTCATACTGTGCAGGGTTGCAGTTTCTGGGAAGCTAGCACTACTGGTTAAAGCTACAGTTTTTACAGGTTTTCACTTCTGCAGTTTGTTATATACTGTGCAGAGCTTCTCGCCATTGCTGCTTTCATTCTAAGGCTGCTGAGAACTAAGGAAATGGTATTTTGACTCCTTTTACATCAGAAAAGCAAGAAAGAACATTTGATCAACTGCACCTAAGTTATCTTACTGTTCATTACTGTGAATGGGATTTTCTTGTCATTCATTGCTGCTTTTTTCCATTTTTCTTTTCACTTACAGTCATCTTTTATAGTGTTTTAAAGTTGTTTTGGGTTATCATATGCTGCATTTTGCTGTTCTTTCACCATAAGTTAAAACAGCTGCAACTAGTTTTGTTCAGGTGTGTAGGTCATCTTAGATGTACTGTATTTTATTCTGGTGGCAGGATAGTAATTGCTGCAGCTTTTGGGAAGCTAGCACTAGTGGTAACAGAGTTTGTAAAGGGAAGATCCTGAGTAACGAATCCAGTGAGCTTCTTCAAAATGTCAACACAAG